>NW_027219905.1:0-251051 GCF_027580195.1 Bos mutus
GGCTTGGTCAGGATGTTTCCTTGGAGCTAAATACAGGTATTTTATCTTAATGCTCATTATGTGGGAAGCAGGGCTCCCAGTGCTGAGCCACTATGTATAATTTAAGCTTACGGACAACATCCTTTTAGTGCTGCACTTGTAATAGAATACAAAAGGGTCTTCCCTATTATGGTTGTTCACTTCAGCAGAAGTCAGAGACAGATTTCATAGTGCCATTCGTTGAATAAAAATGATGGAGTCAGTAATTCTCCCTAATTTGAGCAAACTCCATGAGATAGTGATGGACAGGAAAGCCTGGTGTGCTACAGTCCATGGGGTTACAAAGAGGTGGACATGACTTAGTGACTGAATGACAACAATGCTCCCTAAAGAGCTCTCTGAAACAGAGCTGGGAGGCCATTAAGGAGTGTGGCATATGCACGTTTCAGCCTAGAGGCAATCTGAGCTTCAGATCATTTCTTTTCCATTTTGAAGTCCTCCAGAACATCTGCCAGAAATTCAAGCTACTTCTTGGACCACGCCTGCCCTGTATACCTTGTGCTTCTGGGAGGCCAAATATTTCCTGACTCGCATGAGGGTCAGTCACAGTTCTCATCAGGCAGTTTTTGACAACCTGTGGCTTTTTGTCTTCATAAGCCCTCGCCTCTCTTTCTCAGAAGACTTTCAGTTTAACCTGAATCACTCTTTCTTGAATTGTACTTATTTCCCTTTCAGTTACAGATTTAAATATCATATCTTAAATATATCTTCACAAAAACATCTAAACTGATATTTGACCAAACAGCTGGGATCATAAGCTAACCAAATCGACACATAAATGAACCCTCACACTAGACAGTTGCTTTAACTATCAGTTTTAAGGAGAATATTGAAATCGCCTAGTATTTCTCCAGTTCCTGGCTAGGTTTTATGGAGAACCTAGAACACAACCTATACGTTGCCTCCTGTCCTCCTGCAGGAGTTGGGTAGATTTTGTTACCCAACCAAACCTGAGTCCATTTGCCCAATGCACAGTCAGACCAATCTGCTGACACCAGATGTGATGAAGGAAATTGTGGTGTTTATTCCAAGGTGCCCATTGCGAGGCCAGGCAAGAACAGAGGGCTCCTTCTCCAAAGACACAAACTCTCTGATGGCTTCCAGGGAAGGGTTTTATTGTTGCTGTTGATGTTGTTTTTAACGTCAGGAGTTTATTGTTAAAGCAAAGCAAGCTTCAAAATGTTGCACAGTGTATTTCCAGTAGGGAGAAATAGCTAGATATAGACACACATAAACTCACACACAGGAGTAGGTATACAGATAGCAGTGTAGAAATATATGTCCCCACGTTTTATATTAAACCGTTAATGTTTTCTTTCCAAGGAGGGTAGGCTGGTTTATGAGAGAATTAACAAAATCTTAAACCTTTCCCGATAGTTAGAATATTTTCAAAAAAATAAATGCACTTCTTGGTAAAGTAGAATGAAGAAAAATATGTGACTTAGGTTTGCTAAGGACAAAACCCATTTTTTCAAAAAACTTATTTTATATTGGAGCAGAGCCGATGAAGAAAAGGGTGATAGTTTCAGGGGCACAGACAGTGACTCCACCATATATATACATGTATCTATTCTCCCCCAAATTCAGGGAAGGGTTCTGAAATGCAACGTTTGGGGTCTGGATGTGAGGTGCTGATAGCTGGTGTACCTCTTTCTGGATTGGTTGGTGGTAGCTAACTGGGTGGTTTCAGGAATCAGTATCATCAGCCATGACCGAGTTTCAACTGGTCTGGGGTAAGCATAGGTGTAGACAGCATGCAGTTAACTTCTTCCACCTGGGGCCGGTGTCAGTATCTGCAGAAGAACTCATGGATATGGCTCCGAAAGTTCTCTGCAACTCTTGATGAAGAGTTAAAGGTCCTTGAGTTTGTTTGAAGGTTTAACTATTGTTATTTTGTCTTGCTCAACTGTTTTCATTTGTCTCAGCATCTTCTCACTTCTCTAATTACGTTTGCTCTTTGGGACTCTGGCAAAGCCTTGGAGGCTAAAGCTTTTCTACAAACTAGTGGGAGGGTATATGGGGAGGTCCCCACAGGGTCCAACTCCATTCTCATTAGTTCTTCTTTTTAGTGTGTCCCCCTTTATTTTTAATAGATTCAAGAGGCGGAGGGAAGATTCCTAGTTAGGAGCTTTTCTTTTGTAACTCACCTAGGCTGAGAAGTCTACAAAAATCTCTCTTCTAAAGGGGGAGGGACAAATTAGGAGTATGGCATTAACAGATTCAAACTACTAGGTATAAAATGATAAGCAATGAGGCTATACTGTATAGTACAGGGAATTATAGCCATATCTTGTAATAAACTGTATTGGAGTAAAATCTGCAAAAATACTGAATCACTATGCTGGAGAACTGACACTAACACAATATTTTAAACCAACTATAGTTCAATTTTAAAACTTAAAAAAACATAATTTACATATTGAAAAAAATGTCTTTTCTTGAAATAATCTGTGTGTCATATTCCCCCATCTCAGATATTCAATGCGTATCATGTCCTTCAAAAGTCGCACAACCAAAACCAACCAATTTCAGAGTCTAGTCTCTGTGCTGGATCTTAGAGATGCAAAAACAAACAAAATGTGGCTTCTCCTTTCTTGTTGGTTGTTACTGCTTGTCACTGGGCCATGATCTTAGTTTTTTGAATGTTGAACTTTAAGTTAACTTTTTCACTCTCCTCTTTCATCAAGAGGCTTGTTAGTTCTTCACTTTCTGCCATAAGGGTGGTGTCATCTGCGTATCTGAGGTTACTGATATTTCTCACTGCAATCCTGATTCCAACGTGTGCTTCCTCCAGTCTGGCATTTTGCATGACGTACTCTGCATATAAGTTCAATAAGTAGGGTGACAATATACAGCCTTGATGGACTCCTTTCCCAATTTGGAACATTGAGGTGCTTGCATCTTTTTGAAGTCTGGTTTTCTCTGGATATATGCCCAGGAGTGGGATTGCTGAATCATATGGCAAGTCTATATTTAGTTTTTAAAGAAATTTCCATAGAGTTCTCCACAGTGGGTGTACCCTGGTTACATTCCATAAGCTGTGTAGGAGGGTTCCCTTTTCTCCACACTCTCTCCAGCATTTATTATTTGTAGGTTTTTTGATGGTGGCTATTCTGATTGGTGTGAAATGATACCTCATTGTAGTATTTCTGCATTTCTCTAATTATTAGTGATGTGGAGCATCCTTTATGAGCATCCTTTCATGTGCTTTTTGATCATCTGTCAGTATTCTATAGAGAAAAGTCTACCTAGATCTTACATTCATTTATTGATTGGGTTGTTTGTATTTTGATCTTTAGCTCCTTGAGCTGTTTGAATATTTTGGAGATTAATCCTTTGTCATTTGCATCATTTCAGAATATTGTCCCCCATTCTGTGGGTTTTCTTCTGTCTTGTTTATGATTACCTGTGCTGTGCAGAAGCAAAGTTTCATTAGATCCCATTTGTTTATTTTTGTTTTTATTTTCACTATTCTAAGAGGTGGGGGAAAAAACATACTGCTGTGATTTATGTCAGAGAGTACTCTGCCTATGTTCTCCTCTAAGAGTTTTGTGGGGTCTGTTCTTACATTTCAGTCCAGTTCAGTTCTGTTCAGTCGCTCAGTCATGTCTGACTCTTCGTGACCCGATGAATCCCAGCACGCCAGGCCTCCCTGTCCATCCCCAACTCCCGGAGTTCACTCAAACTCATGTCCATCGAGTCCATGATGCCATCCAGCCATCTCATCCTCTGTCGTCCCCTTCTCCTCCTGCCCCCAATCCGTCTCAGCATCAGAGTCTTATCCAATGAATCAACTCTTCGCATGAGGTGGCCAAAGTACTGGAGTTTCAGCTTCAGCATCATTCCTTCCAAAGAAATCCCAGGGCTGATCTCCTTTAGAATGGACTGGTTGGATCTCCTTGCAGTCCAAGGGACTCTCAAGAGTCTTCTCCAACACCACAGTTCAAAAGCATCAATTCTTCAGCACTCAGCTTTCTTCACAGTCCAACTCTCACATCCATACATGACCACTGGGAAAACCATAGCCTTGACTATATGGACCTTTGTTGGCAAAGTAATGTCTCTGCTTTTGAATATGCTATCTAGGTTGGTCATAACTTTTCTTCCAAGAAGTAAGCATCTTTTAATTTCATGGGTGCAGTCACCATCTGCACTGATTTTGGAGCCCAAAAAAATAAAGTCTGGCACTGTTTCCACTGTTTCCCCATCTATTTGCCATGAAGTGATGGAACCAGATGCCATGATCTTCGTTTTCTGAATGTTGTTGAGCTTTAAGCCAACTTTTTCACTCTCCTCTTTCACTTTCATCAAGAGGCTTTTTAGTTCTTCTTCACTTTCTGCCATAAGGGTGGTGTCATCTGCATATCTGAAGTTATTGATATTTCTCTTGGCAATCTTGATTCCAGCTTGTGTTTCTTCCAGCCCAGCATTTCTCATGATGTACTCTGCATATAAGGCAAATAAGCAGGGTGACAATATACAGCCTTGACGTACTCCATTTCCTATTTGGAACCAGTCTGTTGTTCCATGTCCAGTTCTAACTGTTGTTTCCTGACCTGCATATAGGTTTCTCAAGAGGCAGGTCAGGTGGTCTGGTATTCCCATCTCTTTCAGAATTTTCCACAGTTTATTGTGATCCACACAGTCAAAGGCTTTGGCATAGTCAATAAAGCAGAAATAGATGTTTTTCTGGAACTCTCTTGCTTTTTCGATGATCCAGTGGATGTTGGCAATTTGATCTCTGGTTCCTCCGCCTTTTCTAAGGTCTTTAATTTCTTTTGAGATTATTTTTGTGTATGTTAGGGAGTATGGTAATTTCATTCTTATGCTTGTTCTGTTCATTTTTATCAGCACTACTTATTCAAGAGGCTGTCTTTTCTCCATTGTATAGTCTTGCCTCCTTTGTCATAGATCACTTGACCGTAGGTGCATTGGTTTCTCTCTGGACTTTGTATTTTGTTCCATTGCTCTATTCAATATATCTCTGTTTCTGTGCCAGAACCAGTGTCTTGATTACTTTAGCTTGTAACTAACACAGCCTTGTCTAACTCAATGAAACTAAGCCATGCCGTGTGGGGTCGACAGAGGATGAGATGGCTGGATGGCATTACCGACTCGACGGACACGAGTTTGGGTAAACTCCAGAAGTTGGTGATGGCCAGGGAGGCCTGGCGTGCTGTGATTCATGGGATCGCAAAGAGTTGGACACGACTGAGTGACTGAACTGAACTGACTGGTAGTCTGAAGTCAGGGAACCTGATTCTGTCAGCTCTTGCTTTTCTTTCTCAAGATTGCTTGGCTATTTGGGGTCTTTTTTTCCCCATTCACACTGTAAAATTTTTTGTTCTAGTTCTGTGAAAAACACCATTGGAAAGGTGAGGCATTCAATCTGCAGATTGCTTTGGGTAGTATAGTTATTTTGACAGCAAATTTGTTCAAGGTGGTTCTAGGAAAGGCCAGCATCTTAAAGCATTCAGATGGTCTGCCTGCGACCCTTCCTTTTGCTACATTTTTGTGTGATGTGGGTCAAAATGAGAAGCAGACAGGAAAATAGTTGCCTCTCCTGGCATGTGGTAACATTGTGGAATATGAAAATGTGAGTCAAACACAGAGACAGCCCAGTCAAACAGCACCTAAACACAGAGCTGATGTGGGCACTTGTGGGTGTGTACTTGTGCTTCTGAGAAACATTATACAAGTAAGGAATGGAAGTAATGAAACATAGTTCAGAAAAAAAGTTAAAGTGAAAATATTGTAGACAAACCTATAAAAGAATAAAAATTTGGAGACAAAAGAGAAAGGAGAGCTCAAGGGAGCAAGAGACCAGGGAACATGGATTAAAGTACTGACAGGGAACTCCAGGAGATAAGATCCTATTCGTCTATTTCTTGTAGTTCTAATAATACTAACTGAATTTCAGATGAATATCATACAAGTAGAGGACAAGAAAAAATACACCAAGTCATCTGGAATCAATTCAATGGAATTCTTTATTGCATGGGACTCTATTTACGTTATATATATTTTACATATCACTTACCTACCATATTTTATATATGTTTATTTTTAATATGTATATATAAATGACAATGTCAAGTGCTAAGTTTTGAATTTTCAGTGATACCAAAGAGAGAGTTGCAGGAATTTAGGAGAAGTTGCATAAATGTGAGCTAGTGTGGTCGGGAGAGAAGGACAGCTCTGGGAGGGGCTGGGACATGGCCTGGGCCCTGACTGATGGGGAGTGAACAGGATATTTGAGGTGAACAGAATTTGCTTCCTATGATAGTTGTTAAGCAAGGAAATTATGAACATCCATAAACCTACAGTAAAGATGCAGAGTGGCAAAGCATGGCCGGCAATTAAAAGAATAATCTTGTTAATAACCTTCAGAGGAGTTATAAAGGATGAGAAGCCTGAAGTTCCAGACTCAGCAATGTCATCTTGTTTTTCCAGTGTTCTGGTGCCAATTGTGCCATTTTTTAAAAAGAAAATTAACAAGTTGGTAATTGGTAGGAAAGCTTGACATGACATATTTATTATGTATATAACCTGTTCTCCACAGATCCATATTTATTTCGTCCAGCTGCTTTTAAAAGTTAAAATTGTCTACACATGAAGGGCGTAGAGAGTTATCTTCAGAAGAGGATCAGGACAATTTGAAACCAAAGGAGGAAGATTAGTCTAATTAAAAGTTAGATTAATAAAGAGAGTTGTATTCCGCAAGTCTAATGCTTTCAGTTCAGTTCAGTCACTCAGTCGTGTCTGACTCTTTGCGACCCCATGAATCATAGCACACCAGGCCTCCCTGCCCATCACCAACTCCCGAAGTTCAATCAGACTCACGTCCATAGAGTCAGTGATGCCATCCAGCCATCTCATCCTGTAGTCCCCTTCTCCTTCTGCCCCCAATCCCTCCCCGCATCAGAGTCTTTTCCAATGAGTCAACTCTGCGCATGAGCTGGCCAAAGTACTGGGGTTTCAGCTTTAGCATCATTCCTTCCAAAGAAATCCCAGGGCTGATCTGCTTCATAATGGACTGGTTGGATCTCCTTGCACTCCAAGGGACTCTCAAGACTCTTCTCCAACACCACAGTTCAAAAGCATCAATTCTTCAGCACTCAGCTTTCTTCACAATCCAACTCTCACATCCATAAATGAACACTGGAAAAACCATAGCCTTGACTATATGGACCTTTGTTGGCAAAGTAATGTCTCTGCTTTTGAATATGCTATCTAGGTTGGTCATAACTTTCCTTCCAAGGAGTAAGTGTCTTTTAATTTCAAGGGTGCAGTCACCATCTGCAGTGATTTTGGAGTCCCCCAAAATAAAGTCTGACACTGTTTCCACTGTTTCTGCATCTATTTCCCATGAAGTGGGGACCAGATGCCATGATCTTCGTTTTCTGAATGTTGAGCTTTAAGCCAACTTTTTCACTCTCCTCTTTCTCTTTCATCAAGATGCTTTTTAGTTCCTCTTCACTTTCTGCCATAAGGCTGGTGTCATCTGCATATCTGAGGTTATTGATATTTCTCCTGGCAATCTTGATTCTAGCTTGTGCTTCTTCCAGCCCAGCGTTTCTCATGATGTACTCTGCATATGAGGTAAATAAGCAGGGTGACAGTATACAGCCTTGATGTACTCCTTTTCCTATTTGGAACCAGTCTGTTGTTCCAAGTCCAGTTCTAACTGTTGCTTCCTGACTTTCATATAGATTTCTCAAGAGGCAGGTCAGGTGGTCTGGTATTCCCATCTCTTTCAGAATTTTCCACAGTTTATTGTGATCCACACAGTCAAAGGCTTTGGCATAGTCAATAAAGCAGAAATAGATGTTTTTCTGGAACTCTCTTGCTTTTTCCATGATCCAGCGTATGTTGGCAACTTGATCTCTGGTTCCTCTGCCTTTTCTAAAACCAGCTTGACCATCTGGAAGTTCACGGTTCCCATATTGCTGAAGCCTGGCTTGGAGAATTTTGAGCATTACTTTATTAGCGTGTGAGATGAGTGCAATTGTGCGGTAGTTTGAGCATTTTTTGACATTGCCTTTCTTTGGGATTGGAATGAAAACGGACCTTTTCCAGTCCTGTGGCCACTGCTGAGTTCTCCAAATTTGCTGGCATATTGAGTGCAGCACTTTCACAGCATCATGTTTCAGGATCTGAAAGAGCTCAACTGGAATTCTATCACCTGCACTAGCTTTGTTCATAGTGATGCTTTCTAAGGCCCACTTGAGTTCATATTCCAGGATGTCTGACTCTAGGTCAGTGATCACATCATCGTGATTATCTGGGTCCTGGGCAGCTGCGACTGGTGCACTTAAGCGCGGGCGGCTGCGACTGGCGCACTTAAGCACGGCCGAGAGGAGCTACCCCATGTCTGAGGTCAGGGGAAGAAGCCGGGAGGACCCCATGCCCAAAGGGCAGCAGCCAAGAGGAGTTACCCCACCTCCGAGGTCAGGGGCAGCGACTGAGAGTGCCAGGCTCTGATGGTGCAGGAACGCCTGAGAAGAGCTACCCAAATCCGAGGTCAGGGGCAGCAGCCAAGAGGAGCTACCCCGCGTCCGAGGTCAGGGGCGGCGGCCGAGAGGAGCTACCCCACGCCCCCACGCCTGAGTCAGGGGCGGCAGCTGAGAGGAGCTACCCTACACCCCCACACCCGAGGCCAGAGGTGGCAGCCAGGAGGAGCTATCCCACACCTGAGGCCAGGGGCTGCTGCCGGGAGGAGCAACCCCATGCCCGAGGCCAGGGGTGGCAGCCAGGAGGACCAACCCCACGTCCAAGGAGTGGTGGCTGCACGTGCAGGAGGGCCCAGAGGAGCTATCCCACGTTGAAGGTCAGGAAGGGCAGCAGTGAGGAGATACCCCTCTCCAAGGTAAGGAGCAGCGGCTGCACTTTGCTGGAACAGCTGTGAAGAGATACCCCATGCCCAAGGTAAGAGAAACCCAAGTAAGACGGTAGGGGGCAGACACACTGAAACCATACTCACAGGAAACTAGTCAATCTAATCACACTAGGACCACAGCCTTGTCTAATTCAATGAAACTAAGCCATGCCCATGGGGCAACCCAAGATGGGCGGGTCATGGTGGAAAGATCTGACAGAATGTGGTCCACTGGAGAAGGGAATGGCAAACCACTTCAGTATTCTTGCCTTGAGAACTCCATGAACAGTATGAAAAGGCAAAATGATACGATACTGAAAGAGGAACTCCCCAGGTCAGTAGGTGCCCAATATGCTACTGGAGATCGGTGGAGAAATAACTCCAGAAAGAATGAAGGGATGGAGCCAAAGCAAAAACAATATCCAGCTGTGGATGTGACTGGTGATAGAAGCAAGGTCCAATGCTACAAAGAGCAATATTGCATAGGAACCTGGAATGTCAGGTCCATGAATCAAGGCAAATTGGGAGTGGTTAAACAAGAGATGGCAAGAGTGAATGTCTACATTCTAGGAATCAGCAAACTAAAATGGACTGGAATATGTGAATTTAATTCAGATGACCATTATATCTACTACAGCACACAGGAATCCCTCAGAAGAAATGGAGTAGCCATCATGGTCAACAAAAGAGTCCGTAATGCAGTACTTGGATGCAATCTCAAAACGACAGAATGATCTCTGTTCATTTCCAAGGCAAACCATTCAATATCACAGTAATCCAAGTCTATGCCCCAACCAGTAAAGCTAAAGAAGCTGAAGCTGAACGGTTCTATGAAGACCTACAAGACCTTTTAGAACTAACACCCAAAAAAGATATCCTTTTCATTATAGGGGACTGGAATGCAAAAGAAGGAAGTCAAGAAACACCTGGAGTAACAGGCAAATTTGGCCTTGGAATACGGAATGAAGCAGGGCAAAGACTAATAGAATTTTGCCAAGAGAATGCACTGGTCATAGCAAACACCCTCTTCCAACAACACAAGAGAAGACTCTACACATGGACATCACCAGATGGTCAACACCGAAATCAGATTGATTATTTCTTAGCAGCCAAAAATGGAGACGCTCCATATAGTCAACAAAAACAAGACCAGGAGCTGACTGTGGCTCAGATCATGAACTTCTTATTACCAAATTCAGACTTAAATTGAAGAAAGTAGGGAAAACCTCTAGACCATTCAGGTATGACCTAAATCAAATCCCTTTTCTCATGAGGTGGCCAAAATACTGGAGTTTCCGCTTTAACATTATTCCTTCCAATGAAATCCCAGGGCAGATCTCCTTCAGAGTGGACTGGTTGGATCTCCTTGCAGTCCAAGGGACTCTCAAGAGTCTTCTCCAACACCACAATTCAAAAGCATCAATTTTTCGGTGCTCAGCCTTCTTCACAGTCCAACTCTCACATCTATACATGACCACAGGAAAAACCATAGCCTTGACTAGACGAACCTTTGTTGGCAAAGTAATTTCTCTGCTTTTGAATATGCTATCTAAGTTGGTCATAACTTTCCTTCCAAGGAGTAAGCATCTTTTAATTTCATGGCTGCAGTCACCATCTGTAGTGATTTTGGAGGCCAGAAAAATAAAGTCTGACACTGTTTCCACTGTTTCCCCATCTATTTCCCATGAAGTGATGGGACCGGATGCCATGATCTTCGTTTTCTGAATGTTGAGCTTTAAGCCAACTTTTTCACTCTCCTCTTTCACTTTCATCAAGAGGCTTTTGAGTTTGTCTTCACTTTCTGCCATAAGGGTGGTGTCATCTGCACATCTGAGGTTATTGATATTTCTCTTGATTCCAGCTTGTGTTTCTTCCAGTCCAGCGTTTCTCATGATGTACTCTGCATATAAGTTAAATAAACAGGGTGACAATATACAGCCTTGACGAACTCCTTTTCCTATTTGGAACCAGTCTGTTGTTCCATGTCCAGTTCTAACTGTTGCTTCCTGACCTGCATATAGATTTCTCAAGAGGCAGATCAGGTGGTCTGTTATTCCCATCTCTTTCAGAATTTTCCACAGTTTATTGTGATCCACACAGTCAAAGGCTTTGGCATAGTCAATAAAGCAGAAATAGATGCTTTTCTGGAACTCTCTTGCTTTTTCCATGATCCAGCTGCTGCTGCTGCTGCTAAGTCACTTCAGTCGTGTCCAACTCTGTGTGACCCCATAGATGGAATCCCCGTCCTTGGGATTCTCCAGGCAAGAGCACTTAAGTGGGTTGCCATTTCCTTCTCCAATGCATGAAAGTGAAAAGTGAAAGGGAAAGTCGTGTCCGACTCTTCGCGACCCCACGGACTGCAGCCTACCAGGCTCCTCTATCCATGGGATTTGCCAGGCAAGAGTACTGGAGTGGGGTGCCATCCAGTGGATGTTGGCAATTTGATCTCTGGTTCCTCTGCCTTTTCTAAAACCAGCTTGAACATCAGGAAGTTCATGGTTCACATATTGCTGAAGCCTGGCTTGGAGAATTTTGAGCATTACTTTACTAACTTGTGAGAATAGTGCAATCGCTAAGGCGCAGGCGGCTGCGACTGGCGCGCTAAAGTGCGGCCTAGAGGAGCCACCCCACGTCCGAGGTCAGGGGCAGTGGCCGAGACTACCAGACTGCGAAGGCGCAGGAACGGCCAAGAAGAGCTACCCCGCGTCCGAGGTCAGGGGCGGCGACCAGAGGAGTTACCCTGAGTCCGAGGTCAGGGGCGGCGACCAGAGGAGTTACCCTGCGTCCAAATGCTCTAACAGCTATCTAAACACAGAGTAATCCCATCGCTCCTCTGAAATGCCTTGGGAGTGAAGAGCGAGCCTCCCGCCCCAGAGCCCCCTTGCTGCCTGCCCTTCCCTGGTGGGGAGGTGAGGGTGTTTGCATGGCCGGCTCCCCGGTGGGGCTACACTCACCGCAGCCCTCAGGGCGCGGCTCTAATGCCCGGGCTACCCGGTCCCCACCTCCCTGGTGTAACTCGCACCTGAGCTCCAGCAGCCCGTCTCCCGGTCTCTCCGCGCGCCACCGGGGCGAGAGGCCCACCGCGCAGCCCGCGCGCACAGAGGCTTCGAGGACGCGGGGCGGCGGGGGTCGCTGAGGAAGTGGCGGCGTCCCCGGCGCGCGGGAAGCCGCCGAAACCGACCTGCCCACAGCCACGGAGTGGAACCACAGGCACACCCGCCATCTCGCACGCGGTTGTGCAGCTCCAGAGCAGCGGCCCCGGGAGACGCCCGCCCGCCCCCGCCCTCACGGCGCCCCGCCTCAGGTAGCCTTCCCTCGGCCTCGCGGGGCAGCTCCCGGGCCGGCTCCACGGGCTTCTCGCAGAACACGGCGCGGGCGCCGGGCGGAGAGCTTAGGCCGGGCCTCTTCGAGGGTTGACGGCGCACAGAGGGCGTGTGAGCGGCCAGCACCCGCCCGTGCCTGGGGGCGGGGTTGTGTGGGCGGCGAGCCGGGCGGGCGCCTGCGCGGGGGGCGTGCGGCCGGGGAGCGCGGGCCGGCGTCGGGGGTTGTGAGAGCGGGAGCGCCGCACGCCGCACTGGGGTGAGGGCAGCGCGCGAGCGGCGAGCGGGGCCATTGGGGAGCGGGGAGAGGGGTGCGTGTGAGCGGGAAGCATGAACCGAGAGCGTACGAGCGGAGAGCCGGGCCGGCACCGCAGGGGGCGTGTGAGCCGGAAACCGGGCCTTGGTGGGAAAGGCGCGCCGGCGCCCGGGCCCTGTCAGTGGGAAACGCGCCCCGGCGCCCCGGGGCCCTGTGACCCGGGAGGGCGGGCGGGTAGTCACCCTCTGGCCTGAGGGCCGAGCTGCTGGCAGTTGAAACCGGGCCCCCTCCGCGTGGGGCCGGCGAGGCGCCCGGAGAAAGCTGTGAGGCACCAGCAGTGGGCTTGGCCAGTGCCTGTGTCCGGCCGCCACCGGGCTCCTAATTGTTTTTAATTGGAGGATAATGACAATATCTTGATTTTTTACCCTACACTTTGGGTTTGAAGTGACGTTTATCTAAAAATTGCTGCATTATTCCAGGTCAGTCTATAGCCAAATGTTTGTGTCTCTTCCTTCCGTTCTCCCCTCGATTTTTATTGGAGTACAGTTGATTTACAATATTGTGTTAGTGTCAGGTGTGCAGCAGAGTGAATCAGTTACGTGTATATATCAGCTCTTTTTAAAAGCATTTTTTCCGTATGGGCTCTTACAGAGTGTTGAGTTCCCTGTGCTATACGGTTGGTCCTCATTAGTTATGTATTTCCTACACAATAGTGTGTAGCGTGTATGTGTCAGTCCCAGTCTCCCAACCAAACGTGTGTTTCTTTGGTACATGTGCACCTGTAAAACTGCTAGAGAGCGTCAGAGAGCAACAGGCTGAATTGTTTGTTTGTTTGTTTGTTTGTTTTTACCACTTTGGCCTTGAAAAGAGAGTTCTTGAAACTTGAAAGTATTACTGCGTTTGAATTGTCAACGTGATCTGCAAGGAACATTTCAAGAGACGCCAAAGTATGGGGGATAGTGATAAATCTGTGGGCTTATGACAACAGCAGTTTGCTTTAGTGATGTTTTAACAAGGGCTTCCCTGATCGCTCAGTTGGTAAAGCATCCGCCTGCAGTGCAGGAGACCCCAGTTCGATTCCTGGGTCGGGAAGATCTGGAGAAGGGAAAGGCTACCCACTCCAGTATTCTGGCCTGGAGAGTTCCATGGACTGTATAGGGAATGGGGTGGCAAAGAGTCAGAGACAACTGAGCGACTTTCACTTTTATGCTAATAATACAAAGCATTTTGGATGTGCGGAGTACCTTTATGGCAGCCATACTTGAAGTAACAGAAAGTAAGGGTGCCCTGTTTGAAGGTGGCACCAATGCAAGGAGCTAGGAAGGGCCTGCTCTCTTCATTGCAGGCGGCTGCTGCCTGGTGATCCAGCACCGTGCCTGAAGTCAGCATCCTGGTTCTGACACTTAGCAGCTGTGGGATCTTGGCAAAACCTGTCTTACCTGGATTACACGTGGGCAGTTTGTAAAAGTAGGATATTTTCTTAGAAAGGGTTTAGGAAATCTTCATGCAACTCAGTGTTCATTTTAACAGAGTATCTCTGAGAGCCTTCCACAGAAGTATGTGGATCATTTATCTGGAGCTGCTGGTCAAAGAGGAAAAGAAGACATTAAATGGACAAGTAGAAGGTAAGAACTAGATTTGATAGAAAGGTCATTTGACAGAACGTTGAATTAAAATGGGACTGCTGACGTATTCTAATAGCCAAAGCAGGTGATTACCTGTCGGATGCGTAGTGAGGAAAAAGTCGAGGAGGGATATAGTGTATCTTATCAGGTGTCAGCCACAGATTAAATTGAGAATGCCATTTAAGGAGCTAAATTATGAGTTCCTGGACTTCCTTGGAGGTCTGGTCCAATGGTTAAGACTGTGCAGTTAAGACTCTGATGCAGGGGGTGCAGTTTCGATCCCTGGTCAGTGTGATCCATGGCCGAAAGAAAAAAATTACTAGTTGTGTTTCAAGATACTCTACAACCTCAGGAAGGTTGAGAACTAAGAGGAAAGAGGGAATGAAGGATGAGAGAGGCATAGAGTTCAGGGAGGAAATGAAGGAAAAGAAAGCAAGGGTCTATGGGGGAAGGTGGCAAGAAATGTTAGGTCTTTAGAAAAAGGGAGAGTATTTGACATGGGCGATGAATTTGAAGTGAGCTTGTCCGAGAGGAACAGCAGAGTTTTCCTTGTCTTATTGTTTTTCTGGCTGTGAGAAGGCATTCAGGATTGAGGTCCCTGGGCACGCAGAGCTGTGTGTTAGCCTCTGTGCAGGAACATGGGCATAGGCGCTCAGCTGTAAATGTGCAAATTGATGTCATATGAGATGATGCCTCTTCATAGGATGGTGTCAGCTAGGCCAAAACAAAAGAACTGGAAGGAAGGAGAGAGCAGGGGCCACGATGGGGAGATCAAGGAACTGACAGCCTGCTACAGTGTCCACTGGAAGTTTCCAGCTTCTAATGCAGTTTCAGTTTGGAGGGAAGTGTCTCCAAAGTGAGGGTAGAGTGAAGGTATGTTGCTGCTGCTGCTAAGTCACATCAGTCATGTCCGACTCTGGGCGACCCCATCCACGGCAGCCCACCAGGCTTCTCCATCCATGGGGTTTCCCAGGCAAGAGTACTGGAGTGGGTTGCCATTGCCTTCTCCTGAGGGTAAGTTGAGGCTAAGATTTTAGAAGAATAAATTAAGTTGAGGTCATGTAGAAGCAGACTCAGTGTAGACCAGAGTTTCTCACATTTGAATTAGTTGCCTGGGGACCTTGTGGGAAGTGTACTTGCTGAGCAGGAGGTCTGAGATTCTGTGTTTCTAACAGGCTTTCTGAGTAGCAAGGGTGTAGCCTTGCCTTTAGAGAAATCTGGAAGAGGAGCATCGGATAGTGCAGGACAGAACAGGATCAAGAAAAAGCATTATTTTGTTTTTCTTTCTGAGCGTGTTTATAGCCAGAGGGAAGCAAAGAGTTGCAGTAGCAATTACAGGTGTAAGATACCATTGCTAAGCAGAGAGGGAAAAAGAAGTGGTGGAGATGATTCATAGAAGGAATGTAAAGGGGGAAGAATTCAGACCGCAGATCCAGAGATTACCCTTTGGAAAGGAGAGATTCTAGTGACAGGAGGAAGGGAGGAAAGTAAGTCCTTAGGGAGGTGAGTTTGGAGTTGATGAGGACACTTGAGAGAATTCCTTCTAGATGGCTCCAGTGTATTTCCACTGAAAAGAGAAAAAGTCATTGTTGCTCCAGAGAATACTGGGGGTGGGGGAGAAGGGTGGTGGTGCTAGAAGTAGGGGAAACCCCACCCCTCTAAGTAACTCTCAGGCATCAGAGGTATATGTTGTATTGGTATTTATTATTTGAAGTAGACTAATTTGAATATGGAAGGCATTGACTTTTTTTTTTTTTTTAAGATAGCTGATTTTTTGGCAGTTGTTTCACAGAAATCCTCTGAAGCATTAGCATGATGTCGCAAACCAAACTAAGTTTTGAAACAAAACAGATTAATAGGGTTCATCCCCTAAATGCTAGAAGTGTTATTTTCAATAAATACTACACTGATTTTGAAACATGCAAGATTTTTAATATCTAATAATTCTGTGGCAATTAAATTATTCACAAAGTTCTTATGGAATACAGAATAGGGAACAAACAGATTGAGTGAATCAATGTAAGTAATACTAGAAAAGTAAAAGAAAAAATGAGACAAACTAGTTAGTATCTCTTCATAAAGAGACGCTTACAGTGAGTGACATGTAAGATACAATAAGCTGTGAAGCAGTAGTGAGTTTGAGGGGAGAGGACAACGTGGAAGTGATTCTCTGAAATAAGAGTTTGTAGAAGGTCGTCAGAGTTGTATTCTTCCTCACATTCTAATAAATGGAGACTTTGTTTTCATATTTTTCAGGTTGGGATTCTACTGGTTTGAGCCTCAGTAGTGAGACTTGTCAAAGAGCCAGGCATTTGCAAGTTGATGATCAGTGTCTGTTGATTTCACAATCAATGACCAAAAATCAGTCAGCATCCACAGAATTGGGACAGATGACCTTGTTAGGTGGTTAGAATAGGAAAAAGGAGTCCAGAATGGCAGTGGCTAAAAGACAAGGAAGGGTAGAGCCCGCAAAGATAGAACAAAGGAAGGTCCGAGGACCGGAGTGAGGACCTCAGGTAGAAAAAAACAGCACTCCTGGCTAGCCCAGTTTACATGGGGCAAGTCCAGGGGGAGGAAAAAAACATATAAAAAGAGGGGCCAAAGGGCCGGGGGTTTCTCTCCCATGCATGTGCGCTCTGTCTCTCTCCCTCTCTCTCTTTCTCTCTTCTCTCTGCATCTTTTGGGTCAGCATGTCCTCACAACTCATGGATGTATTTTCCAAATAAAACTGAGCTGTAACATGGAGCTGTAACACTACCTGAGAGCTGTGACGCCGAGGGCTTTAACGTCCGTCGCTTCAAATGTTTGCTGTGACAAGACAGAACCGAGGAAATTACACACTCCCCTGACAACCTTAATAGATAAAGAAAAGGTGAATATTGGAGTGGTGTTTCTGGCAGGGACTTACACGCTCTATCAGCTGTGCAGGTCTGAGCTGCCAGAAAACAGAGAAAGCAAACAAGGTAGTGAAGAAGCCCAGAGCTTTCAGCCCTGGGCCACTTGGGCACTGACGTTTCCAAAATTAGATATTGTGGCAAAATCTACCGTGTGCTGACTCCTTTTATGCCACCTACAGCCAAACGGTATTTCTTAGAAAGGTGTTTGCATTCTTCCTCTTACCATAGTACGACCATCATACCTGACAAAGAGAGTTAGGAGAAAGTAAATTCATTTAGGCTAGTATGTAGCATACCTGATAGTGGTAGCAGGTTTATATTTAGAATTTTGCATCTAGTTGGGAGACCTAGGTAGACATCTAGAGATTGCCTTCTCAAAATGTGGCTTCCTAGCTATATTTTTACATAGCTCTGAATTCATAAGTATTCGTTATAAATTATATTCAGTATGACTGCAAGAGCACCTCTGAAGCCAATGCTAAAGTATTTCTTGTGTTTTCTATGACTTTATATATTTTAGAATTGGCTTTCCTAGTGATAATGGGAGTCATGGGAGAACGCACTGGTCATAGCAAACACCCTCTTCCAACAACACAAGAGAAGACTCTACACATGGACATCACCAGATGGTCAACACCAAAATCAGATTGATTATATTCTTTGCAGCCAAAGATGGAAAAGCTATATAGAGTCAGCAAAAACAAGACAGGGAGCTGACTTTGGCTCAGACCATGAACTCCTAATTGCCAAATTCAGACTTAAATTGAAGAAAGTAGGGAAAACCACTAGACCATTCAGGTATGACCTAAATCAAATCCCTTATGATTAAACAGTGGAAGTGAGAGATAGATTTAAGGGACTAGATCTGATAATACAGTGCCTGATAAACTATGGATGGAGGTTCATGACATTGTACAGGAGACAGGGATCCAGACCATCCCCATGGAAAAGAAATGCAAAAAACAAAATGGCCATCTGGGAAGGCCTTACAAATAGCTGTGAAAAGAAGAGAAGCGAAAAGCAAAGGAGAAAAGGAAAGATATAAGCCTCTGAATGCAGAGTTCCAAAGAATAGCAAAAAGAGATGAGAAAGCCTTCCTCAGCGATCAATGCAAAGAAATAGAGGAAAACAACAGAATGGGAAAGACTAGAGATCTCTTCAAGAAAATCCGAGATACCAAAGGAACATTTCATGCAAAGATGGGCTCGATAAAGGACAGAAATGGTATGCAACTAACAGAAGCAGAAGCTATTAAGAAGAGGCGGCAAGAATACACAGAAGAACTGTACAAAAAATCTTCACGACCAAGATAATCATGATGGTGTGATCACTCACCTAGAGCCAAACATCCTGGAATGTGAAGTCAAGTGGGCCTTAGAAAGCATCACTAAGAACAAAGGTAGTGGAGGTGATGGAATTCCAGTTGAGCTATTCCAAATCCTGAAAGATGATGCTGTGAAAGTGCTGCAGTCAGTATGCTAGCAAATTTGGAAAACTCAGCAGTGGCCACAGGACTGGAAAAGGTCAGTTTTCATTCCAATCCCACAGAAAGGAAATGCCAAAGAATGCTCAAACTACTGCACAATTGCACTCATCTCACACGCTAATAAAGTAATGCTCAATATTCTCCAAACCAGGCTTCAGCAATACGTCAGCTGTGAACTTCCAGATGTTCAAGCTAGATTTAGATAAGGCAGAGGAACCAGAGATCAAATTGCCAGCATCTGCTGAATCATGGAAAAAGCAAGAGAGTTCTGGAAAAAACATCTATTTCTGCTTTATTGACTATGCCAAAGCCTTTGACTGTGTGGATCACAATAAACTGTGGAAAATTCTGAAAGTGATGGGAATATGAGACCACCTAACCTGCCTCTTGACAAACCTATATGCCGGTCAGGAAGTAACAGTTAGAACTGGACATGGAACAACAGACTGGTTCCAAATAGGAAAAGGAGTACGTCAAAGCTGTATATTGTCACCCTGTTTATTTAACTTTTATGCAGGGTAAATCATGAGAAACTCTGGGCTGGAAGAAGCACAAGCTGGAATCAAGATTGCTGGGAGAAATGTCAATAACCTCAGATATGCAGATGACACCACTCTTATGGCAGAAAGTGAAGAGGAACTAAAAAGCCTCTTGATGAAAGTGAAAGTGGAGAGTGAAAAAGTTGGCTTAAAGCTTAGCATTCAGAAAACTAAGATCATGGCATCTGGTCCCATCACTTCATGGGAAATAGATGGAGAAATAGTGGAAAAAGTGTCAGACTTTATTTTTTGGGCTCCAAAATCACTGCAGATGGTCACTGCAGCCATGAAATTAAAAGACGCTTACTCCTTGGAAGGAAAGTTATGACCAACCTAGATAGCATATGCAAAAGCAGAGACATTACTTTGCCAACAAAGGTCCGTCTAGTCAAGGCTATGATTTTTCCGGTTTTCATGTATGGATGTGAGAGTTGGACTGTGAAGAAAGCTGAGCGCTCAAAAATGGATGCTTTTGAACTGTGGTGTTGGAGAAGACTCTTGAGAATCCCTTGGACTGCAAGGAGATCCAACCAGTGCATCCTAAAGGAGATCAGCCCTGGGATTTCTTTGGAAGGAATGATGCTAAAGCTGAAACTCCAGTACTTTGGCCACCTCATGCAAAGAGTTGACTCATTGGAAAAGACCCTGATGCTGGGATGGATTGGGGGCAGTAGGAGAAGGGGACGACAGAGGATGAGATGGCTGGATGGCATCACTGACTCGATGGACATGAGTCTGAACTCTGGGAGTTGATGGACAGGGAGGCCTGGTGTGCTACGATTCATGGGGTCGCAAAGAGTCGGACACGACTGAGCGACCGAACTGAACTGGCCACATTTTATTTATCCATTCATCATCTGATGGACCTTTGGGGTTGTTTCTACTTTTTGGCTAATGTCAGTAATGTTGCTGTGAACATTTATGTCTAAGTTTAGGTGTGAACATTTTTTCATTTCTTTTGGGAATAGTTATGAATAGAATTGCTGTATTACACAGCAACTCTGTTTAACCTTTTGAGGACCTGCCATACTGTTTTCCAGCATGGCTGCATCATTTTATGTTTTTATCCAAAGTATGTAAAATGTTCCCATTTCTATACATTCCTGTCAACACTAGTCATTACCTGTCTCTGAGTATAGCCATCCTAGCAAGTATGAAGTGGCATCTCGTGGTGTTTTATTTCTCTCTCTGAGGAGAGGACAATGAAGATTGAGTTCTAGATTAGTAACTACTCAAAGCTACCCATCTCTCTTAGAATTTCAGTAAATTGAGATGAAGTCAAAAGTCTGATTTTGGTAATTAAACTATTTCTAGTTATTTCTTATAGTTCAAATCATATGTCTCATTGTTTACTAGTCTTCATTGTTTTCAAACTTGAGCAGAAATTCTAAGGAGTCACACCTGCCTATTTGTAAGAAATTGTAATTGAAGGGAACCCTGAAAAAAACTTCTTCCTGAATAGTTCTTAAGTCTTTCTTTTAGTTATATTCTTCTTCTCATCAACATTGTCATTAAAAATCTCACCCTTTATTATATTCCAGTTTATAGGAGACTAGTTTCTACCTGCATTTAAGTTATGTTTCTTTATTTTCTCTTTTTCAAAAATCCATTTTTCTGTTTTTTCCTAATCAGCTTTAAGTTTAGTGGCTTCAATAAACAACATTGGTTTCATTCAAAATCTACACTTAGGAAAAGGTGGCCAGGACGGCTGGCTTCTCGTCCCCTCAGCTTCAGGTGGGGCAGCTCAAGGGCTGGAGACTGGAATCGGGTGAAGGTGTGTTCATTCCCATGTCTGATAGTTGGTATCTGTGGTTGGCTGGACTTTGGTGAAGGCAGACAAGTAAAACACCTACCCTGAACACCTAGGCTGTCTTTGCAGCCTGGGCTTACTCACAACATGGAGCCTGGTTCCCAGGTTGAGAGCCAGGCAGAAGCTCTGCTGCCTTGTCTAACTGCTTTGCAGTTCACACAGCATCACTTTCATTATCTTCTGTTCAATAGGAGCAAGTCACTTATCCGTGGCCTATATTCTACCTTTTTTTTTTTTTAACAGAATACAGTTTTTAAAACTAATGGGTACACTTAAAAACTAGCACAGTTACTCACTGGCCACAATTTTTTATATTCCTTCCAATGAAAAATACCCTTTTCCCCACCCATTCCCTCACAAGTCTCAGTTGTTAACAGTGTCAGGCCCAGGCTCAAGTAGAGGTCTTACCATCTTCATCAGGTACAGATGGCACATGGGGATAAGGTTTCTGGTTGTGATTTCTAGGGTGTGACCCTGTGAGCACAACCCTCTCAGTACTAAGACTTGAGAACTAAAGGGACAAGTTATCTGCCACCCACACCCCCACTGTTCTTCTGAATGACTAGGCTCTCCTGTTCAGAAATGGGAAACGGGAGGCACCGTAGTCCATAGCAGCTCTGAGGTCCAGTTTGGTGCTGCCAGCTCTGTGATGAGGACTTGGTCCTGCCCATGGGAGTGCTTCTCTTTTGCTCTACCCTCTGAGCTCTTTGTGCTGTCCTTGGGCTTCTTGTGAATCTTTGTAGGATGATGCCTTTAAAATTCTTATGCCCTTAAAATCTTTAAAGGAATTTGAGGCACCACCTTAAGTCTTTCCAAGGTCTTGAAGGGTTTTACAGTCTACAGGCTTTGCCTTTAGACCATGTTTTCCTGGCAGCACCCCAGAAGCTGTTTCTGTCTCTTAGCATCATGTGACCACTGGACATGTGGAGATGCTGTAAAGGAGATAACAGATATTGAACCCAAATATAATTGAGCCTGGTTCCTTTATATTTAATAGTCCCCCCTTTTTTTTTTTTTTTTTTTTTTTTTTTGATAGGTTATCCCTCTCATTGATGTTACTTTCAGCTGGTTTGTAGCAAGAGTCTCCTTTCCCCTGTGTTTCAGTGTTGTTTTCTTCTCTTGCCTAGAAGCTGTCACCAGCAGACTCTTTAAGGGCTATCAAGATTCAGTTTACAATGTCATGAAGCCCTTTTGGTTTTCATTTCTTTCTCTGCATCCATTCAGATCTCACCTACCTCCAGGTTGAAAGGCATTCTCACATCTTTTACTTCTTTTTTAATGGCATTTTTAATATCAGTATCTGTGCCAGGTATTTATTGCCATCAAATTGTATAATAAACCACGTCAAAGCCTAGTGGCTCAAAATAGCATTTACTTTGTTCACAAATTTGTGTTGGGGCAAGGCTCAGTGAGTGAGGCCAGCACGTTCCTTTTCCAGTCAGCATCAGCTGGGATGTCGTGAAGGTGGGGACCAGAGTCATCTGAAGATTAGTTCATGCACATGTCTGGCAGTTGGAGCTAGCTTTTGGATGGGACATTAGTTGGAGGTGGTCAGTGAGGACACTGACAAGGTGCTCAGTATGTGGTCTCGGCTTCTTCGCAGTGTAGTGACTGATGGTAAGGGTGGGCTTTCCCACAGAGCAAAAATCAGTTTTCCCAGACTCTGTCCAGTAGAAATCAGTTACTGAGGCCAGCACATATTTAAGGGGAGGGAATTTCAGAGAAAAGTGTCAAAGAATTTGTAGACAGTTTGAATACCACCACCTCCACTCACCTTGACTCATTCTGTCTAAAGGAAAGTTCTTTCCAACTCAGTGTCACTGAAATTCCCCGCAAATTTTGTTTGTTGTTTTGTTTGCTATGTTCTGTTCTGTGAAAAGTAACAAATGGTTACAAAAATGAGGCATTTTTTGTTGTTGTTCAGAAAAATGTATGGATCATCTCACTAAGCTATTAGGAGATGGGATTTCTTTAACCTTTTGAATTATTTTTCTTTGGAATGCAGTTCAAATTAGCAAAAACTATTTAGTTCAGAAAAAGACATGGGATTAGAATCCATTTTTACAAGATTTATCAATGAGAGTCTTATTTTCACAATCTTCTTTTGGGAAGAGTGTATTAACTCAGCCCTAGATAACTCAATACAGTATCCCTCAAACTTCTTTAAAACATGGGGCATTAAGATGGGGGGAAGGAGTAAGAGACATTCTACTAAGAGGTGACTTGTAGTCATTTTATGGAGACAAAATAGAAAAGAGTGTAAAATCAAATGCAAATGTTGTGTGACAAAGATGAGGACAGTGAAGAATATATTTTGTGACTCTTGGTGGTTTGAACTTCTTTCTTGATTCTCTGAGTAATCCCTGGCCCTACATTCTACAATACAGATACCATCGTATCTATTTGGTCCTGGGTTTGAGTTAAGCTGTGCTCAGTCCACTTGCCTCATTACCAAACAGTATTGTTTTATTCTTGCAGATTGAGGATCTTACAGCAGAGCTGGAAGCTGCATCTTCAAAATGTCTGCACCTGGATGCAAAAAATCAAGTTCTTCGAGAGGAGTTATTATCTATGAAAGGAATGCAAAAGAAGTGTGAAAAACTAGAGAAGAATAAAAAGAAGTTGGAGCAAGAAGTAGTGAACCTCAGAAGTCATATAGAAATGAATATGATCAAACACAGTCAAGTAGCAGAATAAACGGGAGATTGAAGAAAGGGCGAGACAGGATCTCGTGGAGAAATTAAAGGAAGTCAACCTATTCTTGCAGGTTAATTTGTTCATCTGTTATGTGCTTGGATTCACCTCATTGTAAGTTACGGTTTGGATCTATACACCTTATGTGTTTCCTCTACTTCCCTTAGAGCAGTTGGTTTGGTAGTTTTCTGGAAGGAAGGGGGCACTTGTTTCTGCCTTGAAGTATTTCCGTTTCCATCACAGTTATCACCAAATTGATCTATCAGAATGATTCTCACTAGAGAGTCCTTTCATTTATGAGACCAATTGGTATAAAACAAGACTACTAGGTGGAAAAGAAAATATTGTGGTTTAAAACTGGTACCATCCTCTTGAATTATTTTTAAGTTGTCTTGTTCATTTTTTAAAACTTTAAGTTGATCCTCTTGTTCTTTAAATTATCAGATTATATAAGCACCACTCTAACAATAATTCCACTTTAATTTTATAATTCACATTTAATTCACATTGATGATAATTGTTTTAAACTTCTGCTCTTTTTTTTTTTTACCTTTAAAATTGCTTTCTGAATCACTGACTCAAAACTAAAGGGAGCAAATATCATTTTCCAGGTTAATGATTATTTTTAAAACGTTAACTTTTTAAATTTTCCTTAGATACAAGCAGCATCTCAGGAGAACTTAGCGCACTTACAAGAGAAGAATAATGCTTCCATAAGAAGTCAGATGGAACTCAGAATTAAAGACTTGGAATCTGAACTCTCCAAGGTGAAAACTTTGCAAGAAGATTCTCATAAAGCAGAGTTGGAAAAATATAAGCAACTACCTAGTAGAACTAGAAGTTCAAAAGTCATTGGAAGGTAAACTAGACAAGTAAGTCAAAACACAGAATCACAGAAAGAAAATTTAGCTCGTTGATTTGTCTCTAAAGCCTAATTTGTATAGAGCGCAGTTCATGAGATGAGTAGGAAGTGAAAGCTAACTAGATGGTCACTGCTAGAGGGCGCCCTGAGACAAACTATCGATACTGTGTCCTTTTAAGTTTTTCTACACTGCATAAACGCATGCTGTGAAATTGGGGGCAATTAACACAGGGGTGAAAGGCAGGATAATTCACAGAGTGGCTAGAAATAGTATGGTGACCTGAGTGGGGGTGTGGAGGATGCAAAGGGCAGATGGCACCTCCAGTGCCTAGTCCAGGTTTCCCCACTGTCTGAAAGCAGAGCACTCCTAGGAAGCCTTGCATAAGCCAAAGCAGCATAAAGCAAAGAAGCAGGCACCCGAGGGCACGTTCTGCTAGTTGAAGCCTAAAATGAATATGCACAAGTGAAGCACAGGTGCTCCCAGATAGGCTTCAGGGTTGTGGTGACTTGACACTGAGATGTGGGATGTGGCTTCCAGGGAAGGAGCTCAGTTGGGCCAGTCTCCCTACTTGGGGAGCGTGATGTCTCTCACTGTAAAACGTACAGTGAACCTTTTTATATGAAATCAAAAAGTCTCTTCAAAAAAAATTTTTTTTTTGATTATCAAAAACAGATGCTGATGTAGGCCTTTCCTAGAAGTGAAGAAACATAAAGTGAACTTTGGAAAAGCAGGGGATACTTGTAATTGTTCCTGGGGCTGTTTTAGCTCTTTTCAATCACCTATTGACTTTGTTGTCCTCCCCTCTAGATTGTGACTCTAGATGATTCCTCAGAGCCAAAAGCTTGATTTCTCTGAGGTCATGAGTGAAACGTGTATACAAGGGTGGTGAAAGCAAATGCATGAACGTGGCTTTGTGGGATGGGGTGTTTCTTCATCCCTGAAAAGTAGGAAGTCAATAAACACCTGGAGTAACAGGAAACTTTGGCCTTGGAATACGGAATGAAGCAGGGCAAAGACTAATAGAGTTTTGCCAAGAAAATGCACTGGTCATAACAAACACCCTCTTCCAACAACACAAGAGAAGACTCTACACATGGACATCACCAGATGGTCAACACCGAAATCAGATTGATTATATTCTTTGCAGCCAAAGGTGGAGAAGCTCTATACAGTCAGCACAAAAAAGACCAGGAGCTGACTGTGGCTCAGACCATGAACTCCTTATTGCCAAATTCAGACTTAAATTGAAGAAAGTAGGGAAAACCACTAGACCATTCAGGTATGACCTAAATCAAATCCCTTATGATTATACAGTGGAAGTGAGAAATAGATTTAAGGGCCTAGATCTGATAGATAGAGTGCCTGATGAACTATGGAAAGAGGTTCGTGACATTGTAAAGGAGACAGGGATCAAGACCATCCCCATGGAAAAGAAAAAAAAAAAAGCAAAATGGCCGTCTGGGAGGCCTTACAAATAGCTGTGAAAAGAAGAGACGTGAAAAGCAAAGGAGAAAAGGAAAGATATAAGCATCTGAATGCAGAGTTCCAAAGAATAGCAAGAAGAGATAAGAAAGCCTTCCTCAGTGATCAATGCAAAGAAATAGAGGCAAACAACAGAATGGGAAAGACTAGAGATCTCTTCAAGAAAATCCGAGATACCAAAGGAACATTTCATGCAAAGATGGGCTCGATAAAGGACAGAAATGGTATGCACCTAACAGAAGCAGAAGATATTAAGAAGAGATGGCAAGAATACACAGAAGAACTGTACAAAAAAGATCTTCACGACCCAGATAACCACAATGGTGTGATCACTGACCTAGAGCCAGACGTCCTGGAATGTGAAGTCAAGTGGGCCTTAGAAAGCATCACTAAGAACAAAGCTAGTGGAGGTGATGGAATTCCAACTGAGCTATTCCAAATCCTGAAAGATGATGCTGTGAAAGTGCTGCACTCAATATGCCAGCAAATTTGGAAAACTCAGCAGTGGCCACAGGATTGGAAAAGGTCAGTTTTCATTCCAATCCCAAAGAAAGGTAATGCCAAAGAATGCTCAAACTACTGCACAATTGCACTCATCTCACACGCTAATAAAGTAATGCTCAAAATTCTCCAAGCCAGGCTTCAGCAATATGTGAACCGTGAACTTCCTGATGTTCAAGCTGGTTTTAGAAAAGGCAGAGGAACCAGAGATCAAATTGCCAACATCTGCTGGATCATGGAAAAAGCGGAGAGAGTTCCAGAAAAGCATCTATTTCTGCTTTATGACTATGCCAAAGCCTTTGACTGTGTGGATTACAATAAACTGTGGAAAATTCTGAAAGAGATGGGAATACCAGACCACCTGATCTGCCTCTTGAGATTTGTATGCAGGTCAGGAAGCAGCAGTTAGAACTGGACATGGAACAATAGACTGGTTCCAAATAGGAAAAGGAGTATGTCAAGGCTGTATATTGTCACCCTGCTTATTTAACTTATATGCAGAGTACATCATGAGAAACGCTGGACTGGAAGAAACACAAGCTGGAATCAAGATTGCCGGGAGAAATATCTATAACCTCAGATATGCAGATGACACCACCCTTATGGCAGAGAGTGAAGAAGAACTAAAAAGCCTCTTGATGAAAGTGAAAGTGGAGAGTGAAAAAGTTGGCTTAAAGCTCAACATTCAGAAAATGAAGATCATGGCATCCAGTCCCTTCACTTCATGGGATGTAGATGGGGAAACAGTGGAAACAGTGTCAGACTGTATTTTTCTCGGCTCCCAAATCACTACAGATGATGACTGCAGCCATGAAATTAAAAGACGCTTACTCCTTGGAAGGAAAGTTATGACCAACCTAGATAGCATATTCCAAAGCAGAGACATTACTTTGCCAACAAAGGTTCGTCTAGTTAAGGCTATGGTTTTTCCAGTGGTCATGTATGGATCTGAGAGTTGGACTGTGAAGAAGGCTGAGTGCCGAAGAATTGAAGCTTTTGAACTGTGGTGTTGGAGAAGACTCTTGAGAGTCCCTTGGACTGCAAGGAGATCCAACCAGTCCATTCTGAAGCAGATCCGCCCTGGGATTTCTTTGGAAGGAATGATACTAAAGCTGAAACTCCAGTACTTTGGCCACCTCATGCGAAGAGTTGACTCATTGGAAACGACTGATGCTGGGAGGGATTGAGGGCAAGAGGAGATGGGGGCGACAGAGGATGAGATGGCTGGATGGATGGATCACTGACTACTGTGACTTGTTACTTGAGGAGCCCTAGACACATGTGTACTTCTTTAGAGCAAGGTTACAACTATCATTGTTTACAGGAGGTCTGCTCTGTGTTTTCAGTGTTCAAACAGTTTATTGGGAATTCCATATACTATATGGCAACTTTAAAAATGCAAATCATTAAGTTGGTGTTTTCCATCTTCCCAGGACTCATGAGAGGCTGGCAGTGATCAGCACCAAACTTGAGGTGGAGAAAGAGCAGAACAAATCTTTATTCAGCACTCTTAGCACGAGGCCAGTCCTGGAGCCCCCTTGTGTTGGAAATTTCAATAATCCTTTAGTGCTCAATGGAAATCTTACTCCAAGAGCAAACGTAGGTTTTTCTACCTCAATTCCATGCCCTTCGAATAACAGCATGGAGACTTACTTGACCAAGGTTAGTTCTATTATCTTTTCTCCACTGGGTTTCAGATTTCTGATATGAATGATCCTTGTTTTTAATTTGGTGAACTTCTGAGTTGTTTATTTGACTTAATGCACACTAAGTAAAAGTCATAATTAGCTGTGCTAATAAAGGAGACAGAAATTTTATGATTTTTTTTTTTGTCCCAGAGTTCTTGATTTTAAGAGATACTTACTAAATTATTAAATTTCTTGAAAAGCTGCATTTAAATTCTACTTTAGAAATGAAATCTTATTGCCTAGTATCCAAAAGTATTCTTTCAGATGTTTCACTTCCTTTCTAATTGATTTCAGTTGGCAATGGTTCATAATCATTTCCAAGCTCTGCTGTACCCAACGAAGTTTTTCTGCCTCTAAGCATAAGTGAATCACTGGCATCTAAACACTAACCACATATGGATGCCTTTTGTTTAAAGGAATCAAGAATAGATAAATCCTTTTTATGAATTAAATAAACTTACATTACTAAACCAAAACATTAAGTTTTCTAGTTTTTTGGAAAAGAAGAAGCTTAACATTTTTTGCAGATTTAAACATAGAAAACCTTTTTTTTTGAAACAATTATTGCAATTTAACCTAAAGAAACTAAAAAAATAAACACTAACCACATATGGATGCTTTTTGTTTAAAGGAATTAGATAAATCCTTTTTATGAATTAAATAAAACTTACAATACTAAACCAAAACATTAATTTCTAGTTTTAGCTTAACATTTTTTGTCATTTTCTTACATAAATTTTGTCATTTCTTACAAAAATGACATTTTTGTCATTTTCTTTAATTGCTATTTTACCTATAGCATTTTTATTTAAAATTTAAAAAAAAAACAATCTTGCTGAGCATTTGTAGAATATTTCTAGATTTGTAGTTAATTCAAACATTTAAACATTATAAATGAAGCTCACTTTATCTCTATCTTGACATCACCTGGATGAATGGTATCTAAGATAGCAATGATGGGGAGTCTTTAAATTGCAACCAGTTTTCACTGTTCAATCATTGTGATTAAAATATCCATTTCAGTCAGTGCACACAGGTTTATAGTTTTAATGGTGTTTTCCTGATGTTTGTGATGCATGGAAAAGTAGCCCTTGTTAAATGCAGTCTCAACCTGTTTTCTCATTTGGCTTCTTGCCATTGTAGGAGAGCAATTAAGCTTTCTTTCACAGCACTGCATCTAGGTTAGGTCTTAGTACTTGAGAGCTGTGAAACTGGAGGACATGCTTTAGCTGTGTGGTCATAGTGGGCCTCCGAACACTTCATCCCAAGTCAGACACTTCCCCACGCAGGCCTAAGAGGAGGAAGCAAATGCTTGACCCCCGTCCCAGACACAGGCTGCCTACTGCACACCCAAGTTCACAGTGCTGTGGGCACATACATCTTTTCAAAGTAGAGATTTGGAACCAAGCAAGCACTTTGGGAGAAGTTCCTTCTCCAAAACTCACCAGTTAGGTAAATCTCCTCACTTCTCGTAAGGAGGGTAGAAGTGTAACTCCTCACCTTGAAACTTTTCTCCTTCAAATTCCCTGTAGTGTTTTTTTTTTTTTTAAATTAATGCTTTATAAATTAACTATCAACTGCTACATATAGGAGTTTGACAATAATTTATTCTTGTTTAAAATATGATTTAGTTAGAAAGCTATGTCATGTCATGCCACAAGGATTATTGAATTATATAAGAAAGTTTTACATATTCATTTTCTCTGCATTATAGTTAAAAATATATGTGTTTTTTCTTAATCTGAGGAAGTAGCTGGCATAGGACTCTGGACTCAGTAAGAAAGTCATTGGCTTTCTTCTTTTGTAGAATTACGAACTTTGCCTAAATCATGATTCTCATACCTTTAAAAAAGTCTTTTTTTTTTTTTTCAAGGAAAACTACCTTTCTTAAAAAAAAAATTTGTGTGGAACCATATTATATAAAACAGAGACAAGTATAAAGCCTTTTAGCCAAAGGAGTGGCCAGAGGTCCTGCACTTGTGACTTCTCAGTTCTTCAACCCTGCAGTGACCCCTGTGGGACCTTCCCTTTCTACGGGACATAGTATAGAAACCAACAGTTATGTGTTAATCCTTCTCACTAAACACCTTTAGAATAAAAACTTGCTGGTACATTGTTTTATTGTGTATAATTTTCTCACCTTTCTATGTTTTTGTTAAATGGAAAAGTTTAAAGAAAATTGCTGATGTGTTCTCCTTAATAACATTCAACTCAAACTACTTCCTCCATTTGAACAGGATCCTCACCTAGAAATCAAAATAAAGGTCTCAGAAGTATGTATTTAGGGCAGGAGCTGTTAGGGGGAGAAGATAGTAATCTTGTGGGTCATTCCTAGGATCATGGGTCATTCTCTAATTCTTTGAAATTATGTGTACTTGATAGACTGATATTTATTGTACTTTTTATCAGATTTAACGTTCCATATATATGTTCTCTGTTATTTATAAGCAGAATAAGTAGGAATGCATTTTCTTTTATTTATGTGATTATTTTTCTACTTAAGTAATCTTCAAGTTAGGTCTAGTCTCTAAAAGTATTATTTAAATGTCACATTTAGTAAGCTGTATAACATTCCTATGATAATATCTCTTGCTTAACTTAAAGATAAATAATATTTGACTTATTTCAGATGGCAGGAGTTGGACAGGAGTATAACTAGAGAACTAAGAGAAGGTATGTTGCCAAAATGTATGAATTAAATTTAGACATTGATTTCTGAAATACACTGTAAACAATAAATGGCATCTCTTTCCATTGTTTGTTTGGATAACAGATGCTATGTTAAATATTTTTTTCTTATACATAGCTAATGAGAAATGTGAAAGCATGAGCAGTCATAGTGAAAAATATTCTTCTTCCTCATTTATTCATCATGTTCCATAGTTTAAAAAAAATCTCAAAAGGTCTATGTATTTCTATTTATTTCTGGCTGTATCCTTTCTCTACTACTGCCATCGCTGTGGAACTGTCCATCTGCACCCTGACACCATTTTCAGAAAGCATGGAGTTCATCAGCGTCTCAAGTGTCTGGTAGTGGTTAAGGCTAGAACACCCAGACTCAAGCAGTCATGTTTGCGTAGCTGTCACTTGGTGGGTGACTTAGTAATTTCTGTGTCATTGACTTTGTCACTGGTTTATCTCTTGCCCTCAGGAAAAGCTCCAAACACCTGCATCAATTTGGGTCCTTCCAAAGTAGTTGGCCTTATCTCTTTACCACCTTATTCTGGCCCTTAGCTGTGCATCTAACCAGCCAGACTGTGTAGGATCCCACAGATTCGTTTCCTCACCTCTGGTCTTTGTATGTGCTTCTCCCCTCTGTCTCTTGTACTTTTTCCTGTCCTTCAGGTAGCTACTTCCATAGCACCTCCACCAAAAAGCTGGCAGTATTGACACAAAGCCGGCTGTCCCTTCTGAGTGTTCCTTGTGCCATCTTGTATACCTGTCTTAGTATTTATGACTCCATATGGAAATTGTCTGTTCATCTATTTTTACAGTTTATGGCATTATCATTTCTCAGGGTGACTGGGTCACCTTCATCTTGTAATTCCAGTGTTTGTCACAGCACCTTAGCAGATAGTTATTGAGTAAATGAATGAAGAATGAGAAAGCCAGAAGCTCTGATACTCAGCCACATGTGGGACCGTGGGCTGATTATATAATTGTAATCTTGTATTTTGTTTTCTGTCATTTATAGATATGTTTCATTTTTCAGAGCACTTAGAAATATCTCAGGTTTTTTTTTTTTTTTTTTTTACTAATACTGAGTTAACTCAAGTATTTTAGATAAAGAATGTAATCCTTTTTTTTTTTCCAGCTGCTGCTGAATTTGAATCTGAGTCCTATGGATTGTCTCCTCTAGGAGCTACAGATGGGTCAAATCTGTCTCAGGACCTGCTTTTGAAAACATCACAAGAATATGTACAGATTTTGAAGAAAAAAATATATGATCTGAAAGATAAATAGTAAAAATTTCCCTTCTGGACTGTTTTCATGACATTTTAGTTGTTTCTCATTAAACATGATGAGAAAATCTTTATTAAAGGGAAATATTTTTGTGTGTATGATGAAAATTTATATGGTATTTTAAAAATACTACTTTTAAGTAGTATTAGTACTACTTTTAAACAGTAGTATCCAAGTACTTTTGATACTAAGTATTTTCTCTGCAGCTAACTTAAGCGATTTAAAAACCAGCACTGTTAAGTTTTCCATATTCAAAGTGAAAGTGTTAGTCACTCAGTCGTGTCTGACTCTGTGACCAATGGACTGCAGCCCGCCAGTCTCCTCTGTCCTCCACTATCTTGTGGGGTTAGCTCAAATTCATGCCCATTGAGTTGGTGATGCTATCCAACCCTCTCGTCCTCTGTTGTCCCCTTTCTCCTCCTGCCTTCCATCTTTCCCAGCATAAGGGTCTTTTCTGATGAGTCAGCTCTTCACATCAAGTGGCTGAAGTATTGGAGCTTCAGCCTCAACATCAGTCCTTCCAGTGAATATTCAGGATTGATTTCCTTTAGGATTGACTGGTTTAATCTCCTTGCAGTCCAAGGACTCTTGAGAGTCTACTCCCAACACCACAGTTCAAAAGCATTAATTCTTTGGCAGTCAGCCTTCTTTATTGTACAACTCTCATATCCATACATGACTACTAGAAAATAGTGTATATATGTTAATCCCAATCTCCTAATTTGTCCTTCCCCTCATGTTTCCCCTTTCATAACCATAATTTGATTTTGAGATTTTTTGAGTTGGTTTCTGTTGTGTAAATAAGTTTATTTTTATTAAATTCCACATGTAAGTGATGTGATACTTGTTTTTCTCTGTCTGAGTTACTTCACTTAGTATTGTAATTTCGAGATCCATCTGTGTTGCTGCAAATGGCATTATTATTTCTTTTTATGGCTGAGTAATATTCCATTTTCATTTTGTGTGTGTGTGTGTGTGTGTGTGTGTGTGTGTGTATACCACATCTTCTTTATCCATTCTTCTGTTGATGGACACTTAGGTTGCTTCAATGTCTTGGCTATTGTAAATAGTTCTGCAGTGAACATTGGGGTGCATGTACCTTTTTGAATTATGGTTTTCTCCAGATATATGCCCAGGACTGAGATTGCTGAATCATATGGCAACTCTGTATTTAGTTTTTATAGCAACCTTTATAGAGTTTTCTACAGTGGGTGTACCTAGTTGCATTCCATAAGCAGTGTAGAAGGGTTCCCTTTTCTCCACACTCTCCAGCATTTATTGTTTGTTTGTATATTTTTGATGGTGGCTATTCTGATTGGTGTGAAATGATACCTTATTATAGTATTTCTGCATTTCTATAATAATTAGTGATGCGGAGCATCCTTTCTGAGCATCCCTCATGTGCTTTTTGGTCATCTGTAGGTGTTCCTTACAGAAATGTGTATTTAGATCTTATACTCATGTTTTTTTGATCAGGTTGTTTGTTTTTTGATATTGAGCTCTTTGAGCTGTTTGAATATGTTGGAGATTAATCCCTTGTCAATTGCATCATTTGCAAATATTGTGTCCCATTCTGTGGGTTGTCGTCTGTCTTGTTTACGATTTCCTGCACTGTGCAAAAGCTTTTAAGTTTAATTATATCCCATTTGCTTATTTCTGTTTTTATTTTCATTACTCTAAGAGGTGGATGAAAAAAGATCCTGCTGTAATTTATGTCAGAGTGTGTTCTGCCTATATTCTCCTCTGAGTTTTACAGGACCTGTCTTATATTTAGGTGTTTAGTCCATTTTGAGTTTATTTTTGTGTATGATGTTAGGGAGTGTTCTAATTTCCTTCTTATACATGTAGCTGTTGAGTTTTCTCAGCACCACTTATTGAAGGGGCTGTCTTTTCTCCTTTGTATAGTCTTGCCTCCTTTATCCTAGATTAATTGACCCCAGGTACGTAGGTTTCTCTCTGGACTTTCTGTTTTGTTCCATTGATCATTCAATATATTTCTGTTTTTGTGCTAGTACTGTGTTTTGATTACTGAAGCTTGCAGAGTAGTCTGCAGTCAGGGTACCTGATTCTGTCAGCTCTTGCTTTTCTTTCTCAAGATTGCTTTGTCTATTTGGGGTCTTTTGTTTCCATACACACTGTAAAATTTTTTGTTCTAGTTGTGTGAAAAATGCCATTGGTAATTTGATAGAAATTGCACTGAATCTGTAGATTGCTTTGGATACTATAGTTATTTTGACAGTTACACAGTTATAATGTCACTTTCATTTCTGTATTTATTTCAGTTTCCTCTCTTTCCTTCTTAGTTTAGGTAAGGGTTTATTGATATTGTTTGTTTCTTTCAGGAAATGAACTTACAGTTCTTGCATATGAGCACTGGGCAGTCTGGCACAACAGGCCTCTGTGTGCATGGGCAATGTGTTTAGAGGTGTTGCTTAGCAACGATCATTCTGGGATGAAAGATTCCAAACCGTTGAGCTTCCCAGCTGGGAGGTTGTGGCGGGACAGCTCTGGCTTACCTGTAGTGCTCGTGTTGGGTTTAGGGGACTGTGAAGAGCCAAGGGAGAGGTGAGGTGTGTTTGGAGTCCGTAGGCTCTGCGATGAAGAAGATTTTTGGCTTCAGGAGTAAGAAGGGTGTGTCGCCCTTTGGCTCCTCCATCAACCCAGTGAGAGACAGCAGTCATGGAATCAACTTCCAGCCCGGGTACCGCATCCGAGACAAAGACCTCAGAAAGATCCACAAAGCTGCCATTGTGGGCAACGTAGCCAAAGTGCAGCATGTTCTGTTGTTTGGAAAAAATGGCCTGAACGACAGGGACAAGATGAACAGGTAAGCGTGGTGGAAGGGCCTGGCAGAGATCCCGCCTGTGAGTTTCCCCTCCAAGGCTCCTGGATACCTTCCTGGGATCCAGCACCCCGCAGACTTTATAGGCAGCAAAAAGCCTTAGCTGGTTTTGGACCCACTTATAATTCCCCTTATAGAGCTTTACTGATAGTTTTGAAGTCATTTAACTGAATGTTGGTAATCACAGAAATGAAATGAAACATGAATAGCATCTGTTTTTCCTTTCTTCCTCCTACTTTTTATTTGCATGGGTTAGCATGATGTACTCATGAGTAAAAGCTCTCAAGTTATATAGCCTTCAAGAAATCTTCTGAACCTTCTGGCTCTCACATTTTTTCTCATGTGATTTATGAAAGCACTTCTTCATGGATCACCTATTGTGGATCATGGCAGTGGACAGATTTCTGATGTTGTCAATATCTTATTTTTTAATATATACATTTTTTATACCGTAAGGTTATATATTACAGAAAACTGCATAGTGAGCAAAATAATTCCCATGCCAAATCAAATTCTGGATTAAAAATTCTTCAGATACAATTCAATATCCATTTTATATCAGTGTACACTTAGGTATATGTGTTCTTTGCTGAAGGACCTTAGAAGACAGCTTTGAAGTAGGAAGCTGGCTGTGTCCTTGAATAGGAAGACATTTTCTTAGGATGTATGGTCTTTCTATATTTAAACCAAATCAACATTTCATGGTTTTAAAGATTTTGGGTTACATATGCTGTCTTTAATTGTTGTGATGAAATTAAAAGTTTTGTATAGTAGAGGAAGATTTGCCCTTCTAGATATCAAAATGTGCTATAAGTGCCCACAAAGTGTTCATTTACTAACAACTGAAAAGATAGATAAATGAATGGAACAGAATGCCCAAACACCCAAATGTATGTAAAACTTTAGAACTTGAAAATGATGACCTTTTCTTTTAGAAATGATAAACTGTGTGTAGATGGTGGAGAAATAACCTGGTAAAAGAGAAAAGTAACTCAATTTTTATCTCACCAAAAAGTTTCAGATAGAGTATGGATCAAACATTTCAAATATGCACAGTGAGAAAAGTACCAGAATAAAACTCAGATTCCTATTTATACATTTTTATCTGCTGACAGAGACCTTCTTTTTTTTTCTATTTCTACTGTTTCTTAACCTTATTTTTTTTTTAATTGGAGAATAATTGCTTTACAATGTTGTGTTGTTTTCTGCTGTATAACATGATAAATCAATTGTAAGTATACATATATCCCCTTCCTTGTGAGCCTCCCACCCCAAAGACCTTTCTAAGAATGATTTCAAAAGTAAGAATTCTGGAGTTTCATGGATTTCGGCACAAAGAAAAGAAAAGAAATCTGGATGTTGATTTAACATTTTAACAACACACAAAATTTAAAACTCTCTGTAGACCAAGCTGTCTCTGGGCAAGTCGGCTGAGCAGACAGGCTTGTCTTTTTGGCACTAGTAGAAACGTGGCACAGATAAAAATGATTTCTCACTTTCAATTTTTTTTAGAATTTTTTTTGAGGATTGATATTTTCTGACAACTTTCAGCCTTTTCAGAAGTCAAGGGAATCTAGGGAGTTCCTTGGTCGTCCAGTGGTTAAGACTCACTGCTATGGGCCCAGGGTTCGATACCTGGTGGGGGAACTAAAATCTTGCCAGCTACCAGGATGTATTGTACAACATGGGGAATATAGCAAATATCGTATAATAACTTTCAATGGAGTATGACCTATAAAAATTGTGAATCACTATGTTGTGTACTGTAATGTATAATAATATGTAATATGCATCATCTATACTTTAATTAAAAAGAAGCAGCCTTAGACAAAAAGACCTTATGGTAATTAGATCAACAGGAAAAATGAGAAATGAACAAACAAAAATGCTACAAATTACAGTTGTACAGACATTGTGAATTATAAATTTCATTCCAATGTCAGAGATGTTAAAATGTGAGAAAATGAATGTATTAGAATCATTGAAGTACAGTGTTGTCTCTAATCCTCAAAATGTATCTGCAAAGGAGGTGTGATATCCTTTGACTTCATTGAGATGTTGTCCTTGTAAAATAGTAGTAATAGTAATAAGTATGATTATATTATCTAACAGTTACTGAGCTGTTAACCTGTGCCAGGAACGGTTCTAAACTCTTTGCATGGATCTCATTTAAGCATCGCAGTGCTGTCCTGTGAGAGAACTACTTCTCTCTCTCCATTTTGTTGATGAGGAAATTGAGGCACAGAGAGGCTGAGCGACAGCTGACAGAGTGAAAGTCAAATTCAAACCCAAGTTGAGCTGAATCTCAAGGTCATGGTCATTCTATTCAAGTAAATTGTTCTTTCATTACTGTGTTAAGCAGAGCTAATGCTAATATATAATGTTCTTTCTCCAGAAGGAAACGAGATATTTGTTTTAGAGCAATAGGAATCTCATGCTATTGAATATCTTCAATCACAGGAACAATTGTTTGTTTTGAAACAGTAACACTACAGTTTCCTGAAAACTCCTCTTGCTTTCATAGGACTGCCCTCCACTTGGCCTGTGCCAATGGCCATTCAGCGGTGGTCACTCTGCTCCTGGAGAGAAAATGCCTGCTTAATCTCTGTGACAATGAAAACAGGACCGCGCTGATGAAGGTATGGGGCAGCGAACCGTGTCCACACGAGGTGGATGTGATTTAACTACTGAGACTCAAAGTGAATTCATCTCATTTAGATATAGCAAACCGGTGAAGCCTGTGGACTGTTTACTTTGAATTCCTAGAATTTACACTCTGTTTCTTGGCACAACACTGACAGGCCATAGAATGCCAAGAAGAGGAGTGTGCGACTCTTCTGCTGGAGCATGGTGCCGACCCAAATGTCATGGACGTCTGTGGGAACACCGCTCTCCACTATGCTGTCTTTTGCCAGAATATATCACAAAATAGCAAAGCTTTTTTAAACTGCTGACTGCCAATATAGAAGCCAGGAACAAGGTATATCTCAACTATATTTACAAAATATTTGTGAAGCATTTTTTTAAACTAGAAGTGTTTTATTTCTAACTATGTAAACAGGTAAACTGAAGAGTGTCCATCAAGCCCTGTTACCATGGAAACAACTCCAAAACCAATGCAGGGGGTGGGGGAAAATGTTGGAGCCCACAGAGAGGGCAAAGCTCTGTCTCCCAGCCAGCCGTCTACCCCAGAGGAAGATTTCCCATCAGGACGTGCCCGGGAGTGGGTGGTAGGCTCAGAGCCCACAAATGATGAAGGCCTGGGAGGAGTGAAGTGATGTGAGGAGTGGCTGCTTCCAGGGGCTCAGGGAATGGGTGCCCCTGGGGGTGGGTGGGAGGAGGAAGGAGACCCAGTGCCCATGAGGGGAGCCGGGTGAGTGCAAGTGGGCCTGGAGGCAGCAGGCCTGGAGCCCTGAGCCCTCCAGGACCCTGGTTCTGAGATCCGGCCAAGAGGGTCAGGTCATGTTTGACTCCCAGCGAGGGCGTTCACTTGTGCTGGTGACCGCTTGGTTTGCGATGTACACCTCGGGGTCTCCCGTGCTCGGCCCCAGGTTGCTGCTCGGTGGGGTTGCAGCTGTGCGTGTGGAGCTGGTGATGGCGAAGCCGCCCCTCCTGCTTTCTCCAGAACACATGTGATGTCCTGCAGCTGCAGCTGCAACAGGAACTCCCTCCACTCTCACAGGTGGGCTCAGTTTTCCTTCTTTGGAAGCTCCAGCCTTCCCTGAGTGAAAGTATTTTGAAGGAACCAAATTGTCTAAGATTTCACTTTAAATCATGATATTTCTCAAGCATTAGAGAGTAAAGCATTCCTTTATGTGTTTATGGCAGATATTTGTGGTAACACTGCACTTGTTAAAGGTAAAACTTTTTCCAAATATATTCCCCCACTCAAGTTTTTTTTTTTTTTTCCTAATTAGTCTAAAATAACACAGTGAAACAAAATTTCCCTCTGAAGTAGACTTTGTCTTAAAATTAAAACATAACAAAAGCATTTTACAACATAATAGAAATCTTGCTGCTGTTCACAAATTCCCATTTTATGAAAAATGATTTATATAGACATGATTTCTCTCTCATAGCCCAAGTCTTAAGAGGGTAAAAGGAAAGGCAAAGGAGCAAGCAAATGAAAAATGCAAGTGAAGTTGGAATTTTGGCAATTGGGAAATACCAAGAAGGGGATTTATTTATTTTAATATTTATTTATTTGGCTGTGCTGGGCTTAGTTTCAGCATGCAGGATCTAGTTTCCTGACCAAGGCTCGAACCCAGGCCCCCTTTCCTAGGAGCACTGAGACCCAGCCACTGCACCACCACGGAATCCCGAGGTTTTAGTTTTTGCTTTTTATTCCCTTCAGTTTATATATTTCTGTAAGGTGCTTTTCACTTTTCAGGGATAATAGTTGTTATTTTAAGAAAGAGAATGAGTGAATTGTAAATTTGCCTAGATACCAGAGTCTTTAGGAAGACTCTGAGGAAATCAGACTGGCAGTGAACAGGTGGCGATTAAGTGGGAAATAAGAGAGAAGAACAAATAATTAACTGACATCTTATCCTATTCTGGCAGAAACAGCCACTTAGATAAGAGTCTAGACTCTGCTCTCCAATCTAGAATGTCTTGATGGAAAGTAAGGGGTTTATAACTAATGAGATCAGGTTGCCTTTTGAGTTTACCAGTCCCTGTTCTAACACTGTTTACTGAGAAAAATTAAAGAATTTGCAGTCTTGATGACTCTTGCCTCTTACACTTTTCTTTTTTTTCAAATCCTCAAGTAATAGAAGGAATTGGCCATGTGGGTAAGAGATGAGACTGGAGTGGTTGCTGCACTTATTCTTGCTAGATTGTGCTGGTGAACTGCAATCACTTGGGAAAACTTAGTTAAAAAATTTATAAGCCTATGCTGTTCTCTGAAGATTTTGGCTGAATAAATCAAGGAAGGCTTGGACGTGTGTATTTAGAATTATTTCCTTGAGATTGTGATACAGTCCTTGATGAAGAACTATGGAGTGAATAAGTGTAATTTCTAAATGCACCTGCTGCTGCTAAGTCGCTTCAGTCATGTCTGACTCTGTGCGACCCCATAGACGGCAGCCCACCAGGCTCCCCCGTTCCTGGGATTCTCCAGGCAAGAACACTGGAGTGGGTTGCCATTTCCTTCTCCAATGCATGAAAGTGAAAAGTGAAAGTGCAGTCGCTCAGTCGTGTCTGACTCTTAGCGACCCCATGGACTACAGCCCACCAGGCCCTCCACCCATGGGATTTTCCAGGCAAGAGTACTGGAGTGGGGTGCCATTGCCTTCTCCGAACTAAATGCACCTATCTGAAAGAAAAGTAATCTCTAGAAGAGTTGGAGTTTGATAAATGCTAGGTCCTTCCATCAGCTCCCTCCTTTCCAACAATATTAGCCTTGACTTTTTCTCTGTCTCTGTGATTGAGAAGTTACAAAAATATTATTGGAAATATCTGTTGGCTTGAACAATAACTCCTTTTCCTTCCAACCACTAATCATTCAGTGGCATTCCAGAAGTCTTTAGAGATTTGCTCATGGCGAAGTCACTTCATCTGTAGAGTCTGACCCTTTAAGGATTTTGCACCTTCTCTTATGATCCAGGTCATTAGGTCAACAGATGTTTGTTAGCAACAGGGCTTTCCTGACTGCAGTAGTAATAACTCATGAGCCTTTTTTTGGTGTCGTCTGCAGGACAGACTCTTGCAGTGTGTCTGTTTGCTGATCCCTGGCATAAGCAGATGAGAGCTTTAAAACCCATGAAGTTCGTAACAGTACAGATGGGAATTGTTTTAATAATTTAGTTTCAGCAGTCTTAGGACCTCATTATCCATTTGATTAACAATCTAGAAGAATTCTGGAGACAGATTGTAGTTTCAACAGGCAGTGGAAACATTCTTGATGTGTGAGTTCTGAGTCTTTTTAAAAGAATTTATTTTTAATTGAGTTATGAGTCTTAATAGCTGTATTTATTACATATTGGGACCCGTGTTTTTTGTGAAACATATGATACTAAAGAAAGGAAAGGTTTCACATACAAGTATTTGCTTTATATCCACCTGTTTGGAAAAAGTAAACATAAAATCACAAGTGGGCCATAGACCAGACGTGGCCCTTGGATATGTTTCATTTAGTCGACACACTGAGCCAACATTTAAAGTTTAGGAGACTCATGCAGAAGTCTGCAGGTCAGGCTTCTCCAGGAACCAAATCTGCTCCCCCTTGAGCCCATCCTACTCTTTGGTCAACATGCATAGGCCACCCCTTCGATATGGGGCATGTGTTCTTGGGTTTACTGGCCTTACCTGGCTTTTTCACTTACTCAGTTCACCAGCTTTTCCTCCATAAGCATTTGAGTTTCCAATTTTTGTTTTATAGTTTATTTTGATAAATATTTCAAGGTTTTAAAGACAATCTAAGTAATCATCAATGTCATATTTTGAAAGGATCTCTTAAGAATGGGATTGAATTTTTTGAATTAGAATTTTTAAGTTGATTGTGGTGGTTTCGCACTGAATAATTCTCAGAAACACACAAGATTATAAGAGAGAGCACAGGGAGAGCTTGCAGAAGAGCAACTGCCCAAGAAAATGCTGAGCATGTTTTTATTGGTAACTTATCTTGTAATCTTTAACTAAGAGCAGTAAAACAAGACAAAGACCAGAACTGTGGGATTGTGGAAGTTTCCTCCTGGAGGTTTGGAGGTAATCATATGAGAGTCATCAAGAAAAGTCTTTGAAGATAAGGTGGGGGAGGGGTCATTTTGCATGCAAATACCATCTGGCTAATGCTGACCTGTCTTAAGGGGGAGTGAGTTGGGGAAGAACAAGCAAGGAGGAGTGAATGAGTAAGATTAAATTCCAGGAGACATTTCTGAGAAAGCAGTAAAACAGTGTTCCCACATTTGGTTTTTTGAAAAAAAAAAAAAAAAAGTTTTCTGTCTGCATGTTCATATAGAGAATAATATTCCCACTGGACTGTCTGTAAACCTTATGAGTTTACTCATGGTCATCCTTGGATAGGTTATGCATGCTACAGATAATATATATTTCTGCCTCAGCATTGTTCCTAAAATACGCAGTTGATTTAGTAGCTAAACGAAACCCAGACCCCCTGCACTGGGAGCTCAGGTCTTAGCCACTGGACCACTAGGGAAGGCCCAGAGGAGGAGCAGATTAAAGAGAAAGAAGGTGCACAGGGGGATGAGGAGGGGGCTCCCTTTTATTTACCTTCTGAGTTATGTGTTTCAGTTCAGAGAATCTATTGCACGATTTTAATTTCAGTTTAGAAATAGGTTAACTGTGTACATTAGAAATGGTTTTCCTGTTTTACAGGATGACCTCACACCGCTGTTACTTGCTATAAGTGAAAGGAGAGCGCAAATGGTGGAGTTTTTAGTAAAGAAAGAAGCAAATATACATGCAGTTGATAAGATGAAAAGGTACAGTTGTTCTTTTTCTTTTTAAAAACCTTAGTGTTGTTCTAGGGTGGTAATATCAAGATTAAATGAATAAGAGGATTTATTTGTGATCAACACATCATCACTTAGGTAGAAAATCAATTTTTCTGACTGGGAATCATGAACAACAATATATAGCAGGAATATATAGCAGGATTCATATTCCTTTATAATATTGACTGATGTCATATGCAACCTATCTTTTTTTTTTTTTGGTTGATCTTGTAGTAGCTGAGGGATTTCACATTAGTTTTATTAGCTTTATAAAATATTGATTCTGCTTTTTAGTTTACCTTATGACAGTATTGAATTTCTTAATTCTTTAAAATAATTCTTTAACCTCTACTTTGTGTATATATATTTTTTTAAAAGATGCATACTAAACATAAAGGACTTGATTTTGCCTTTTGGATAACTCTTTGCATTAAATTACTTTCTCTGAAGAATGCTGATGTTATTAGTTTGCAAATGAGTCAGATACAACTAAACAACAACAACAACAGCAACGAAAAAGTCATTATTACTCACTGTCACCAGATCCTGTGGGCTCATCAGTTTTTATTCTTTTTCATTTCTAGTACATTTCGATGTTTTCATTTTTAATGCAAGTAGGAGGAAGAAAGACAGCTTTAATTGGATAAACAGTTCCTTTAACAAAGACAAGTCAGAGGTGGATGGTACAGATGAAAATGATGGGCTTTAGGTTCAGACTGGGTTCAATTCCTAGCTTTCCTGCCTGTTAGGGTTATGACCCTAACATTACTTATCATTGGGCACATTACTTACCATCAGCAAATAAGTTTCCTGATACAAAAGGCGAATAGTAATGCATCTTTCAAAGTTGGCTATGTGTAAGAAAGATTTTATATATAGTTTTTTCATTTAGTGCTTAGCACATGCTTGTCAACATCATTAACTGCCACCATGACTATTTTTATTCCCATTATTGTTAATATTTTTGTTTTAAACCTGCAAGTAGCCTTTCCTTAACCCAACCTCCAGCTGACTTTGAAGCCTAATATATCAGACTAAGGAGGAAATGGGGAATTCATCCCTTAAATAGTCACCTGCCTCAGATAAGTGACCTAAACATTGTTTTTTGTCCATCAAGGACTTTATTATTTTTTTATAAACATTTATTTATTTATTTGGCTGCGTGGGGTCCTAGTTGTGGGGACTCTTAGTTGCAGCATGTGGGATCAAGTTCCCTGACCAGAGATGGAACCTGGGCCCCCTGCATTGGGAACATGGAGTCTTAGCCACTGGACCACCAGGGAAGTCCCCACCAGGGACTTTTGAAATAGTAGCTGCTGCTGCGTGCCATCCCAGTGGGACAGGAGGCTTCTTTTCCATCCCTTCATTTTAACCTTGGAGGTAATTTACAAAGATGAACACGAGCCTGTAAGTGGTCAGTTCTTCATGGAAAGGCAAGATGTTAACTTGATAAAGCATATCAAATTAGTTGTTTAAGTAAGTTAACTCAACTTCCTGAGGCTGAAGTCATCTCTCTGTTGTTTTAGAACAGCCCTCATGCTTGCTGTCAATTATGGATCAACAAATGTAGTTGGTCTTCTTCTTCAGCAAGGTGTTGACATCTTTTCTCAAGATGTTTTTGGACAGACTGCAGAAGACTATGCTATTATTAGTGGCTTTAATATGTAAGTGTTCCCATTAAAACGCCAGTTATCACTAAACTGCAGCCAAAAATAATTTTAACTGTTACTGATACCTGACCAGTGAGAGCTCCAGTTTGGTGCAGGCAGTTTGGGAATGGTGGTGAGATGTTCCCCCTCATCAGCTGAAAGCCAAGCAAAGGCCAATTAGTTACATGTGGTCGTGGGTTCGGGATTCTTTATCTCAGGACATGTAGACCTTGATCCTTAGAGAGCCTAACATTAGCCATTTCATTCCCATTGTAACCTCTCTGTATGAAGTACAAATAGTGTCACAGTTGTGATATTTCTAACTAGTTATTTGGGTCGTGAAATATTCAGTTCAGCAGCAAATCCTGTGTTTTCCCTTGAGGACTTGCCTCTCTCTATGCTGCTCCTGCTTGAATTTTCCAAGAACCCCGCGGATTCCCTAAGATCAACGAGACAGTCCTCTTCCACACGTCATTTGGAGGGAAAAAAATAATTCCTTCTCATCATTCTGTTGCTTGTATTGATTCTATTGCTGCAGCACTGCTACTACAACTAGTCTTGACAGGGTCTCCTTGGCAGCTGGATCTGGAGTCTGGATGTTGCTCTATAAAGACCTTTAATAAAATCATTTTAAAAGAAGAAAAAAAAAAAAAAAAAAACTCGTCCTGCAGTCAGCTGACAATTGACCTTTACTCCCAGGCTGCCCCTGCGGGTCCAGGTTCCCCAGTCTTCATGGTGATGCACACGTCAACTTCAGAGTCACAGCTTCTTTGTTCTCATATGTATGCTTGTAGCTCAAGTCACTGTCGCAAAGCACCAGCTCTGGCAGCTGGGCCTCCTAGCTTCTCCCCCACACTCAGAAGCCTTATGTGGAGCCCACGTGTAAGCCTAGATCTTCACGATGAGGTGCGGTCGAGGGTCTTATTTATCTTTTCTGCTAGCAGATATCAGTGGGGACCATTTTAGGCTGTCAGAGAGGTTCAAGTCCTCCTGCAGGGATTGAACAGACTTCCTTTTCTCCTTGGTTTCTAGACCTGAACCTCAAGGCAGCTTTCTGTCCTGTGGGGGCACCCTTTTCTTAGGTCATAGGTTCCCCGTCATCCTTCCTAGGGTAGTGGCTGCTGGCTCGCCTGAGATTCCAAAATTACGGTTGGCCCCTCATGAGATCTGTTTCCTGTAATAACAAAAATCTTCCAAAGGGTTTGTATCTGCCTCCACCTTAAATGTTTTCAGAGTCTGCCTCATAAGGAACCCATTCACCAGATTTAGAAATCCCTAAATCTCAAGTAAGATCATTGAATTCAGATAGGTAAGCCCTGTCTAGGACTTGCCAGTATCTACTGTAGGAGTAGGAATATGTCTTCCAAGTAAATTGGAGATGATCATGGAGATTAAGCATCATTGTCAGAAAGATCTGCTGGTTCAGAGTCTGAGCAGGTAGAGAAGGAAGAGTAGTGGTCCAGGCCGGGTCTTGATTGTGATTAGCTCTTGGTGTGATTAGCTGCAGTGATGGGGGCTAATTATGTTATCTAATGTGGTGAGTTCGTATTTTATAAATAAATTAAGGTACACATTATATAAGAGCTGAGATTCCCTAAATTACAAACCACAAAGAATTAATAACAGTTCGTGCAACCCTTGAATGTTAAATGTATGAAAAAACACAAATTGGGTTTTACTTGGAATTCCAAAGTAGTTCCAGCAATAAAGTTTGAGAACAAATTATTCTAATCTTTGTTTCTCCAAGCATTTGGGGGGCATATTAGCTCATTAAATTCTCCTTAATCCCCTTGTGAAATAAGGCAGTAAGATCACGGTTGTATAGAGGAAGACTTTGAAGTGAAAAGAAGCAACTTAACCAGGAACAAAAAGCAGCTGGTTACAGAGCTAGGATTTCCAAGTTCGAGAGCGTTTTCATATGCCAGGCTAAGTCTAGTTAATTAACGGAGCTATACTGCCCTCAGTTCATGACTACTTCATCTTCCTTTTCTTTCTCCTTTAAATACATGCTAAATAAAAGTTTATAGAACTTAGAAACTTGAAATGTATGGGACAATTGAAGTTTTGATATTATCTCTGACCTTGTCTGATGATATGATCTAAGAATTTGATGTTGTTTTTCATATTAGTGTTAAAATATTATTTATTACATTTTTAATGCATAGCATTCGCCAACTGATTTCTGCATATAAAGAAGAGAGACCTAAAACTCCTCCTGAAAATAGCAACCCAGGTATGTCATCTGCTAAAGAATTACTCTTGGTGATTCTACCATAGAAAAAGTAGGAGTGAGGAAGTTTCAATAATGAAAGAACTATGAAAAAGTTAGTGTAAATTGCATGTGTATTTTATTTTTTAAATTAATTTCTTAATAGTCTAGTATTCAGAATTGTTGAAGAAGTTAATTGTAGGTAATTTAAAATCAGAGACAGTATTGTCTGAAAAGAAATTCATGTATTTAATATGGCCCTACATTAGATCTTTGTGTAAATAAGAAAAAAAATTTAAGTTAGTATGATATATATTTCATCTATCATCATATTATAGCAGATTGGACTTCTTATGAAAGTGAACTTTAATTTTTACAAATGGTTTACATTTAATGAATGAATAGTTATTAGTTACTGTGTAGTGATTAATCTCACTAAAAAAGTTACCATCATTAAAACTGGGAACCTCAATAATCCCTTCCTGGTAGGCTAAGAAATGATAAACAATAAGAACTGCAAAGCTGAGCCAGTGTGCAGCATACCAGTGAGAGATTATTTTTGAAAGATACTTACCAATAGTACAGAAGGCAGAAAAGCAATGCCTGGTTGAGAACCAGTTATTTTGCCTATTGTACCAACAAGGTCTCTATTACCAACTTCATTCCTTACAGATCCAAAAAGAGTGAGATAGGTTGACTTCATTAGGACCAAATGTTTACTTCTGTATTGGATAATTGTCATGACAGTATAGTTTTGAAAGAACAAGATGTTCTCTTGCCATCAGTTAAAAGATTATCATAATAGATATTCAAATAGATGAACTTGAGACTGCAGTTTCTAATAAAAGCACTAAAAATGCTTCACATTAACAAAAACAATGTTAGGTTCCCTCATTGTGGCATTTAGCACATCGTACAAACTGTCTGAGGACACCTTTAACTTAGTAAACCTCTGTCTAATCAAAGGGTGGCTCAGTAGTTAGTAAAGAATCTGCCTGCCAATGCAGGAGTTATGGATTCGATCCCTGGGTCGGGAATATCCCCTGGAAAAGGAAATGACAACCCACTGCAGTATTCTTGCCTGGGAAATCCCATGGACAGAAGAGCTTGGTGAGCTGTAGTCCATGGGGGTCACAAGAGTTGGGCACAACTTGGTGACTAAACATACAGTTCCATCAAAGAACTGTAGGTTGGTTTAATACGTCAGAGGAGACACAGAGATGACCTAGAATCTTGGTTTTCAGTATGCTCAGAATAGAATAGAGTTGTCCCTGGTTACTTTCTGTATTTTTCTAAACAAAATTTTCAAAGAAAACATTATTTATTTGTTCATTTGTTCACTAAACAGATAACTGTCAAATGTCTTTTATGTACTAAGCATTGTTCTGATGTCACAGGGTGCAAACATTTAAAAATCACTGCCCCTGTCCTCCAGGCTCGAGCTACCAGGACTCCTTTCCCCCTGAATTCACTGCATGTGAGTCATCCCTCCAGCATCAAATCATGACGACACATGTGAAATGTTGTCCAAGAGCACCGGAGTCCATCACCCCCTCCTTCCTTCCATCCCTCCCCTTGTTCATCAGCTTCGGATCTGATGATGTATGCCTTCCAACCTGAAGAAGCATGATTTCTGTCAACATTTGCCATATAATGGGGAGGATTGATATAATGATATCCCTCACTAGTACACAGGACTGTTTGGACCATCCTGCTCTATGTGATTCAGATACTCTTGAGCAGTGGAAGGACATAGTCTCACGAGATTCTTTTTAAATACATTAGTGTATGTGTGTATATACATACACATATATATATTTAAAACTTTTTTTAAAGTTCAGCTTGTGTGTACCCTACTGCCTGCTCACCACAAGTCTAGTCCTCATCCCCACCACCCAGCTGACCCCCTTCACCCATTTGCCCTCCCCCACCTCCCTTTCAAGAGATTATTCTTTCTAAATCTGGAATCACTACATCTTTCATACTTCTCTTGCATCTGGAAATAGGGCCAGGAAAACTTTGTTTCCTATGTTTTCCCACGCTCTGAAGTTCAGTGCCTGTAGACCAAGCTTCCCTGTGAGAGGGCGTTTTCATCCTGAACTGAAGAGCCAGAGAAGTTGTGTTATGTCCCAGCAAGACACCTGTTCCTCTGTTCACTGCTCCAGGCAGTGGAAGTCCAGGAACACTGTGCTGTTTAAGCGTGCTCTTGTCAGCTTATCGCACTGATTCTATTAATGGTATAATATAATTTTCTGTCAGTCTTCTACAGTTTGGTTGGGATTATTGTCATTGTAAAAGCAGTTCTTTCTTCTTTTTTTGTTTTGCATTCGATGACTATAAAGGAGAGGAGTGATTCTTAGGCATTAATGGCCTGCGAGTATAGTACAATCACTGTTCCCTCTAGTGTGGGCTCCAGGTATGGTCCCAAAGGAATACTTTTAAGCAGAGCATCAGTCTTGAGGTTTTAATATTCTATACTTTTGTTGATTTTAAATGTCTTGCTTTTTTCTTTAATAGTGGATGAGAGTTCTGAAGAAGACTGTCTATGCAGGTAGGATTTTATGGATGTTTTAAAATTGTATGTTTAAGGGAACACGGGGAAAAGAAACTAATGTTTGTTGAGTGTTCTACTCTGGGTCAGACATTGCATTATGTGCTTAACATCTGTGACCTCCTAGAGTCATCACAGCAGCTTTGTAAAGTAGCTGTGTCCTACTTTTACTTAATTAGCCAACTGTGGTTCAGGAGGTTGATGAATTGACCCGTGATTCCATGGTTAAAGTGAGTTGACCTGTGATTTGACAGCTGGCCTGCCTGTTTCCCATGCCCACTCTTGTGTCCCTCAGCAGAGATTGAGAAGTACCCGTGTAGCATATAATCTAAAGATATAATGTAGTTCTTTGACTTGTGTCCATTTTAAGTTTTAGACATTGCACTCCCTTTAGAGTAAAGGGGAGAAGTGGGACCTTCTCAATAAGTGTTTCCCCTGCTGAAGAACCAAGACTGCCATTTTTGATGGACACAGATTAGTCTCTGAACCAGGGACAGACAATGGAGAAGGAGCAGCTTATCCTTCCACTTTGTTTTAAGTCATCAGGTTTATTCCAGCTTGGGGAAACAAAAGTTATGTCAGTCGATCAATTGGATTTTTAAGTTCACCTATTAGGACTTGGTGAAAACAAATTATTTTCAGGCTCTGCCAGTATATCGGCTGTCACTCTTTGTTATGGAAACTAAGAATGAGCCTTAACTAGATATTTCATAGATTGGGAAAGATAGAAGCAGAAACAGGTGTAACTAAAGACTGTTTTGGAGACTTCCCTGGGGGTCCAGTGGTTAAGATGCTTAGTAAGACTTCTCCTTCCAATGCAGGTGGTGTGGGTTCAATCCCTGGTTGGGGGAGCTAAGATCCCACATGCCTTGGGGCCAAAAAGCCAAAATATAAAACAGAAGCAACATGGCAACCAATTCAATAAAGACTTTAAAAATGGTCCACATCAAAATATGTTTAAAAAAAATGTTTTCACTCATTGTTGTTGTCTGTTTTTGCTGTAAAGGTTTTCCAGCAAACCTGGTGATGATTTATGGCTTACATCAAATGATGAAGTCTTAGATTTTGAAACCAAGGTAAAGCGTTCTGTTGTGAAATTAGTTTTCGTGCTCTGAATTTAGTTTCCTGTAGCATTTACTCTTAAAATTCAGCAGTGGTGTCCCTCTCACTGTTTTCTGTTTGCAGTGGAAAATTGGTCAGAGCAAACTATTTTATAAACATATGACTAGTTGGTTTTTTTTTTTTTTACTTTGATAAATATGGAAGGTGGGGGTGAAGGAAAAAATGGGCTGAAAAATACATAGTGACAGAAGAATCGTATCGGAAAAAGCTTTCCCACAGTGGAGGAAATACCAAGGAAATATCCTTGGTCAAGGATAAAGAGTCTTTCTGTGAATTTTAAACCATAAGGACATGACTTATGTAATACTCATAATGATATCTTTAGTGGACGTAATTCCTTATTGTAATGATCATGGAATCTTCCTGGAGCCTTTCAGTTCCAAAACTACATAGCCTATATCATCTAGTTTCTGCCCCCAACCCCCCGGACACTTTATTTTGGTTTCTTAGAGTTGTTAGGAGGGTGGTTTTTTAAATTTTTTCTTTCTCTGTTTTGTTTTGGCTCTGCATTAAGACTAAAATAATTGTTGATATGATGGAGATTTAGAAATTAAAATTCTGTTTCTCAAAATCCATATTATAAAGGGATTCCGCTGTGTTTTCTAAAGCATTCTATTAAGAGGATATTCCCAACTCTTCATCTCATTGAAGAATACATGTTTTGCCTAAAATAATAACCAGCTGTAGGAGCAGAGACTTTTAATAACTGTAAGATAAAACGTACAACCTCAGATTTATTTTTCTATTGTAGTTTTTAAAAAACCTACTCAAAGTCCTTGTGTCACATTCTGAAACTTCAGAATTCAGAGATTTTGTATTATTCTCCTTCAAATATTCATCTTATAGACCCTGTATCAGTATAAATGAGTGAAGTTCAGGAAACAGTTGTGCATCTCCTGGAGTGTGTAGCATAGGTTGTGAATGTAAGAGCCATTTTAATAGTTTTTGAATGTGAATTAGTGAAGAGACAAATGGAATTGTATATAATGTTACAGGTAATATAATATACATAATATATCTCTGTTAAATCTGAATTCTGAAAAGATGACTTACTTTTATATTCCCTTTTTCATATTTAGGATGTAGAAGTTGACTTGAGTTATGCTGAGGAATGAGGTCCTGCATAGCATGGAAATAAATAAGAAATATGTGATAAGAAAAAGATGACACTGTATTTTTCAGTGTCCTCCAAATTGTGAGCTGAGAATTTTAGATTAAAAGTTGTTGACCTTCTTTTTAGCCCCATCTTGTGTTCCATTAAATATTTCTTTTCAAGCCATACATTCTCCTCAGAATTCTGAAGCCAGTTCTTTTACTTAGCAGCTACGGGATCTTGGCAAAACCTGTCTTAACTGGGGTCAAAGTAGGCAGTTTTTAAAAGTCGGGTATTTTCTTCCAAAGGGATTAGGAAATCTTCATGCAACTCATTATTGACATTAATTTTAGCAGAGTATCTCTGAGAGCCTTCCAGAGAAGTCTGTGGATTGTTTATCTGGAGCTGCTGGTCCAAGAGGAAAAAAGACGTTAAATGGACAAGTAGAAGGTGAGAACCGTGTTTTATAGAAAAGTCATCTGGCAAAACGTTGGATTAAAATGGGGTTGCTGATATGTTCTAATCGCCAAAGAAAATCACCGTCAGAGACATAGTGAGGAAAAAGATGAGAAGGGAAATTATGTATCTTATCAGGTTTCAGCCACAGATTACATTGAGAATCCAGTTTAAGGACCTCAGTTATTAGTTCCTAAACTTCCTTCACAGTGCAATGTTTAAGACTCTGTCCGTTTAAGACTCTCCAATGCAGGGGGTGCAGGTTCGATCCCTGGTAAGGGAACTAAGATTCCATGTGACACATGACCCCCCAAAAAGTATTAGTTCTGTTTCAAGATACTGTACATCCTAAGGAAGGTCAAGAAATAAGAGGCAAGAGGGAATGAAGGATGAGAGAGGCAGAGGGTACAGGGAGGAAATGAAGGAAAGGAAGCACAGGTCTGTGGGGGAAGGGGGCAATTAGTAATGAAGGTCTTTAGATAAAGGGAGAGTATTTGATATGGACGATGCATTAGAAGTGAGCTTCCAGTACCAAAACTTGTCAGAGAAGAACAGCAAAAATGTCCCCCTCTTCCTGTTTTCCTCATTGTTAGGAAGGCATTCAGGATTACGGTCCCTGGGCGTGCAGAGCTGTGTGTTATCCTCTGTGGAGGACACGGGCATAGGTGCTCAGCAGTAAATGTTTGCAAACTGGTGTCATAGAAATGTTGCTGCTTGATAGGATGGTGTCACATAGGCCAAAAAAGAGAACTAGAAAGAAGGAGCGAGCAGGGGGCGTGATAGGGAGATCAAGGAACCTGCAGCCTGATAGTCCAATGAAAGTTTTCAACTTGTAATGTAGTTTCACTTTGAGGGGGAGTGTTAGAGTGAGGAAGTTGAGGCTAAGATTTCAGGAGAATAAATTAAGTTGATGTCCCTGTTAGTTCAGTTGGTAAAGAATCCGCCTGCAATGCAGGAGACCCCGGTTTGATTCCTAGGTCAGGAAGATCCCCTGGAAAAGGGATAGGCTACCCACTCCAGTATTCTCTGGCTTCCCTTGTGGCTCAGCTGATAAAGAATCCGCCTGCAATGGAGGAGACCTGGGTTCAATCCCTGGGTTGGGAAGATCCCCTGGAAAAGGGAAAGGCTACCCACTCCAGTATTCTAGCCTAGAGAATTGGACATGACTGAGGGACTTTCACTTTCACTTTTAATGTAGAAGCAGACTCCGTATAGACCAGAGTTTCTCAAATTTTAATTAGTCGCCTTTGGACCTTGTGTGAAGTGCACATGCTGAGCAGGAGGTCTGAGAATCTGTGTTTCTGACAAGCTCTCCGAGAAGCAAGGGTGTAGCCTTGCATTTAGAGAAATCTGGAAGAACGTTGGATAGTGCAGGACATAACAGGATCAAGGAAAACCATTATTATTTTTTTCTTTCTGAGTGTGTCTATAGCCAGAGGGAAGCAAAAAGTCGAAGTCGCAATTATAGTGTAAGATACCACTGCTAAGCAAAGAGGGAAAAAGAAGTGGTGGGGATGATCCATAGAAAGAATGTAAAGGGGGAAGAATTCAGACCACAGATCCAGAGATTACTACCCTTTGGATGGGAGAGAATCTAGTGAAAGGATGAAGGGAGGAAAGTGGGCCTTAGGGAGGTGAGTTTGGAGTTGAAGAGGAAACTTGAGAGAACTCCTTCTAAATGGCTTCAGAGTATTTACCCTGAAAAGAGATAAGATCATTGTTGCTCCAGAGAATACTGGAGGTGGCAGGGGCTGCTAGAAGTGGGGGAAACCACAGCCCCTCTAAGTAACTCTCAGGCATCAAAGACATGTGTAGTATTGGTATTTGTTATTCAAATTAGATTAATTTGAATATGGAGACACTGACTTTTTTCTTTTTTAAGATAGCTGATTTTTTGAAAGTTGTTTTACAGAAATCCTTTGAAACATTAACTTGCTGTATCAAACCAAACTAAGTTTTGAAACAAAACAGGTTAATAGGGTTCATTCCCTAAATGCTAGAAATATTTTCAATAAATACTACACTGATTTTAAAACATGCAATATCTAATAATTCTGTGGCAATTAAATGCATTATTTCCTTTTTGATCATTGTATTTCAATATTGAGAATTTAGTACACATTATTTCCTAGATGTGTCTTAAATACCTTCTTCCGTGAGTGGATCGAGAAACTTTAAGATGGCCCAACTAGAGGAGCCAAGACATGTAGACATACCAGTAGCCCACATGGATATGGGAAAAGAATGAATATTTTTATGAGCCATTTTTCTGCAAGTGTATATCCAGGCTAATCAGTTCACTACTCTTTTTCCGATGAGAAATGAGCTATACATTCTGGTGAACTGTCATCCCACTGTGCACTTCTTAAATGACTGGGCAGATTGAAGAACATGATAAATACTTGTAGTATAATGGTGGAAATGATAGCTGCTATATTGCATTCAAGATGTACTGGTGCATTTTGCCATCAGCTTTCATGTTTATCTTCTTGGGGTCATGCTTTGCTCCTCTGATTAAGATCACTTTTCTCCTCATCAGTTGACAGGTTCACATTGATCTGTGTGCACTTTAATATTTTATAAAGTCATTGAAAACGTAATGTTACTTTTGAAATCTTAACTATGTTTTGTTAAACCTGTATTTCTATTTTTTCTTCACTATCCATTGTGGATTCCTATGTCTGTTTTGCTGGTGTCCTAATGTACCCCTAAAATCAAGACACTAAATCCGAATGTATTCACTGCCAAGGCTGAGTGCCAGGATTCTGCTGAGTCCTAACTCTGCCTGGATGTACAGCTGGCTTTCATGTTTACATGAAATTACCTCTGTGTCCCTTTTGCCTTTTAGATTCTCCTGGGAAATATCCTAATGTGAAGGTAAAAACATTTATGTTTTTATCTTGAATTATGAACTGTGGATTGTATCATATGTACGTTATTTACTAATGAACTTGTTTCCAAACCCATTCAGCCTGCAGTCTTAGTGAAAGACTCTGTTCCTAGTAAAACAGTCGGAATGAAGGATTTACAAACATCCAGTTCAGGTAAATTTTGCAATACACACTTAACTCTGGAGAGAAAGGGAAAGGGAAGTCGCTCAGTCGTGTCCGACTCTTAGCGACCCCATGGACTGCAGCCCACCAGGCTCCTCCATCCACGGGATTTGCCAGGCAAGAGTACTGGAGTGGGGTGCCATTGCCTTCTTCATAACTCTGGAAAGAGGGACACTGAAATATTTGAAATGCTAAGTCTTCATAGTCCTAACTTCTTTTGGCAAATGTAATTGAAGAATTTGACATACATAATCCAAATGTTATTGTTGGTATCCGTGTTTTGAAAAAAAAGGTAGGTACAAGCATAAAAACAAGAAATTTTTAAAATGTAAGCTTGAACTCAATATGTTTCCGTGTATGTTTCGATACCCTGAAGTTCTCTGTTTGGAACCTCTGTGCTTCTCAGGAATTCTCAGAGATTAATTATTAGATCTAAGATTTTTCCAGTGCCCAAAAATGCTTACTTGATCTCTGACCTTTACCTAGAGTAAAGCTTCACTTGCTAAATTGTCAGTTGTATTTCGGTTTATAATTATTTCATTTTAGTGTTGTTACACAGATGAATGTAGCCCTATCAGATGTTTTGGTTAGCAGATGTGTGTGTGTGTGTGTGTGTGTGTGTTGTGAGTTTATGGTGTCTTTGATTATTAAAAGTAGGGGAAGTAATCATACTTCAATGACTATTTGATGACATAATATTTTAAAACAGTGATTCTGAAAGTTTTTGGCTTTAGGATCCTATTATACTTTTAATACTTAAAAATTATTGAGAATTCCAAGGAGCTTTTGTTTTTGTCTATTGATGTTCACTATATTGGAGTTCAGTTCAGTCGCTCAGTCATGTCCGACTCTTTGCGACTCTGTGGACTGCAGTACACCAGGCTTCCCCGTCCATCACCAACACCTGGAGCTTACATAAACTCATATCCGTCGAGTTGGTGATGCCATCCAACCATCTCATCCTCTGTCTTCCCCTTCTCCTCCATCCTTCAATCTTTACCAGCATCAGGGTCTTTTCAAATGAGTTGGTTCTTAACACCAGATGGCCAAAGTATTGGAGTTTCAGCTTTAGCATCAGCCTTTCCAATGAATATTCAGGACTAATTTCCTTTAGAATTGACTGGTTTGATCTTGCAGTCCAAGGGACTCTCAAGAGTCTTCTCCAACACCGTAGTTCAAAAGCATCAATTCTTTGGTGCTCAGCTTTCTTTATAGTCCAACTCTCACATCCATACATGACTACTGGAAAAACCAGAGCTTTAACTAGATGGACCGATATTGGCCAAAAAATGTCTCTGCTTTTTAATATGCTGTCTAGGTTGGTGTTAACTTTTCTTCCAAGGAGCAAGCATCTTTTAATTTCATGGCTGCAGTCACCATTTGCAGTGATTTTGGAGCCCAAGAAAATAAAGTCTGTCACTGTCTCCATTGTTTCCCCATCTTTTTGCCATGAAGTGATGGGATCAGATGCCATGATCTTAGTTTTCTGAATGTTGTGTTTGAAGCCAACTTTTTCACTCTCCTCTTTCACTTTCATCAAGAGGCCCTTTAGTTCTTCTTCACTTTCTACCATAAGGGTGGTGTCATCTGCATATCTGAGGTGATTGATATTTCTCCTGGCAATCTTAATTCCAGCCTGTGCTTCATCCAGCCCAGCATTTCTCATGATTTACTCTGCATACAAGTTAAATAAGCAGGGAGACAATGTACAGCCTTGACGTACTCCTTTCCCTATTTGGAATCAGTCTGCTGTTCCATGTGCAGTTCTAATTGTGGCTTCTTGACCTGTATACAGATGTCTCAGGAGGCAGGTCAGGCAGTCTGGTGTTTCCATCTCTTTAAGAATTTTCCAGTTGGTTGTGATCCACACAGTCAAAACCTTTGGCATAGTCAATAAAGCAGAAGAAGATGTTTTTCTGGAACTCTCTTGCTTTTTTGATGATCCAGTGCATGTTGGCAATTTGATCTCTGGTTCCTCTGCCTTTTCTAAATCCAGTGTGAACATTTGGAAGTTCACGGTTCACGTATTGCTGAAGCCTGGCCTGGAGAATTTTGAGCATTACTTTGCCTAGCGCGTGAGATGAGTGCAATTGTACAGTAGTTTGAACATTCTTTGGTATTGCCTTTCTTTGGGATTGGAATGACAACTGATCTTTTCCAGTCCTGTGGCCACTGCTGAGTTTTCCAAATTTTCACAGCATCATCTTTTAGGATTTGAAATAGCTCAACAGGAATTCCATCGCCTCCACTAGCTTTTTTTGTAGTGATGCTTCCTAAGGCCCATTTGACTTCGCATTCCATTATATCTTGCTCTAGGAGAGTGATCACACCATGGTGCTTATCTGGGTCATGAAGATCTTTTTTTGTACAGTTCTTCTGTGTATTCTTGCCACCTCTTCTTAATATCGTCTGCTTCTGTTAGGTCCATACCATTTCTATCCTTTATTGTGCTCTTTCTTTGCATGAAATGGTTCCTTAGTATCTCTAATTTTTTTGAAGAGATTTCTAGTCTTTCCCATTCTATTGTTTTCCTCTATTTCTTTGCATTGATCACCGAGGAAGCCTTTCGTTTCTCTCCTGATATTCTTTGGAGCTCTGCATTCAAATGGGTATATCTTTCCTTTTCTCCTTTGCCTTTAGCTTATCTTCTTTTCTCAGCTATTTGTAATGACTCCTCAGGCAACCATTTTGCCTTTTTGCATTTCTTCTTGGGGATCATCTTAGTTACTGCCTCCTGTACAATGTCACGAACCTCCATCTATAGTTCTTCAGGCACTCTGTCTATCAGATCTAATCCCTTGGAGTCTATTTGTCACTTCTATTGTATAATCCTAAGGGATTTGATTTAGGTCATACCTGAATGGTCTAGTGGTTTTCTCTAGTTTCTTCAATTTAAGTCTGAATTTGGCAATAAGGAATTCATGATGTGAGCCACAATCAGCTCCTGTCTTCTTTTTGCTGACTATATAGAGCTTCTCCATCTTTGGCTGCAAAGAATGTAATCAATCTGATTTAGGTATTGACCATCTGGTGATGTCCATGTGTAGAGTCTTCTTTTGTGCTTGTTGGAAGAGGATCTTTGCTATGGCTAGTGGTTCCTCTTGGCAAAGCTCTGTTAGTCTTTGACCTGCTTCATTTTGTACTGCAAGGCCAAATTTGCCTGTTACTCCAGGTATCTCTTGACTTCCTACTTTTGAGTTCCAGTGCCCTACAATGAAAAGGACATCATTTTTAGGTGTTAGTTCTAGAAGGTTTTGTAGGTCTTCATAGAACTGTTCCATTTCAGCTTCTCCAGCATTAGTAGTCAGGGCATAGACTTGGATTACTGTGATATTGAATGGTTTGCCTTGGAAATGAACAGAGATCATCCTGTTGTTTTTGAGATTGTATCCAAGTACTGCATTTCAGACTCTTTTGTTGAGTGTGATGGCTACTCCATTTCTTTTGAGGGATTCTTGCCCACTGTAGTAGATATAATGGTCATCTGAGTTAAATTCACCCATTCTAGTCCATTTTATTCACTGATTCCTAAAATGTTGATGTTCACTCTTGCCATCTCCTGTTTGACCATTTCCCATTTGCCTTGATTCATGGACCTCTTTCCAGGTTCCTATGCAGTATTGCTCTTTACAGCATCAGACTTTACTTCCATCACCAGTCCCATCCACAACTGGGTATTGTTTTTGCTTTGGCTCCGTCTCTTCATTCTTTCTGGAGTTATTTCTCCACCGATCTCCAGTAGCATATTGGGCACCTACTGACCTGGGGAGTTCATCTTTCAGTGTCCTGTCTTTGTGTCTTTTCATACTGTTCATGGGGCTCTCAAGGCAAGAATACTGAAGTGGCTTGCCATTCCCTTCTCCAGTGGACCACATTTTGTCAGAATGCTCCACCATGACCCGTCCATCTTGAGTGGCCATACATGGGTTGGCTCATGGTTTCATTGAGTTAGACAAGGCTGTGGTCCATGTGATCAGTTTGGTTAGTTTTCTGTGATTATGGTTTTCATTCTATCTGCCCTCTGATAGAGAAGGATAAGAGGCTTATGGATGCTCCCAGATGGGAAAGACTGACTGAGGGTCTTGTTCTGATGGGCGGGGCCATGCTCAGTAAATCTTTCACCCAATTTTCTGTTGGTGGGCGGGGCTGTGTTCCCTCCCTGTTTTTTGACCTAGAGGCCAACCTATGGTGGAGATAGTGAAGATAATGGTGACCTCCTTCAAAAGGCCCCATGCTTGCACTGTTGCTCTCAGTGTCCCCGTGAACACTGCAGCAGGCCACTGCCAACCCACGCCTCCACCAGACACTCCTGGAAGATAAAACTAAAACACATAAAGCACGACACACACAATCCTAATGGCTGATTCCATTAGTCATTAGAGTTTTGCTATCACATATGCTGTCTTTGAAGAACTCCACTGTGCACTCAGAACAGAATGAGAATGGAAGTGACGTTTAGTGTTATTGTGAAAATAGTTTTGACCTCTTAGACCCCCTGACCCAGTGGGTCTCTGGACTTCAGGATTCTCAGGGTACGCTTGGGAACCATCATTTGAAACCATTGACATGGTTGGATGTGAAATGATAAAGGGGCCCTTGTGCTGACACAGGATTTAAAGTTTCACTTTTACACTTCTTGCTTGTTTCTTTGACTTCTCTTAAGAAATTAAGACCCGACAGTTCCTTTTTTTTAAAGCAAATATTTCTGTGTTGCAATCATTTTTGCCCCATGGTGCTCTGTGCTCTTTGGATCCAGTGTGGTCCTAGACTCATCCTATTTTCACGTGGAGACAATTAGTGACCCACAAAGCTATCATTTCCTATATAAGTTTATGATGTTTATTCAAGGCTTAAAAAATCAGTTCTGAAGATACTGATAATTTGAGGAAGACCGTCTCGTTGTAATTAAAGCAGTTGGTGGTGGTGTTCAGTCGCTAATCATGTCCAGCTCTTTGTGACCCCATTGACTGCAGCACACTAGCCCTACCTGTGCCTCACCATCTCCCAGAGTTTGCCCAAGTTCACGTCCATTGAATCAGCGATGCTATCCAACCATTTCATCCTCTGCTTCCCCCTTCTCCTCCTGCTGTCAATCTTTCCAGCATCAGGGTCTTTTCCAGTGAGTCAGGTCTTCACATCAGGTGCCCAAGGCATTGGAGCTTCAGTTTCATCATCGGTCCATCCAATGAGCATTCAGGGTTGATTTCTCTTAGAATTGACTGGTTTGATCTCTTTGCTGCCCAAGGAACTCTCAAGAGTCTTCGCCAGCACCACAATTTGAAAGAATCAGTTCTTCGGTGCTCAGCCTTCTTTATGGTCCAATTCTCACATCCGTACATGATACTAAAAAAAAACATGGCTTTGGCTGTATGGACCTTTGTCGACAAAGTGATGTCTTTGCATGTTGTCTAGGTTTGTACCATTAATTAAAGTAGTTCAGTTCAATTCAGTCGCTCAGTCATGTCTGACTCTTTGCGACCCCATGAATCGCAGCACGCCAGGCCTCCCTGTCCATCACCAACTCCCGGAGTTCACTCAGACTCACGTCCATGGAGTCAGTGATGCCATCCAGCCATCTCATCCTCTGTCGTCCCCTTCTCCTCCTGCCCCCAATCCCTCCCAGCAGCAGAGTCTTTTCCAATGAGTCATCTCTTTGCATGAGGTGGCTAAAGTACTGGAGTTTCAGCTTCAGCATCATTCCCTCCAAAGAAATCCCAGGACTGATTTCCTTTAGGATGGACTGGTTGGATCTCCTTGCAGTCCAAGGGACTCTCAAGAGTCTTCTCCAACACCACAGTTCAAACGCATCAACTCTTCGGCACTCAGCTTTCTTCACAGTCCAACTCTCACATCCATACATGACCACTGTAAAAACCATGGCCTTGACTAGACGGACCTTGTTGGCAAAATAGTACCATTCATTAAAAGTGTTTTTAAAAACCATGGTCTCTAGAGCATACAGCATTGTAAGGCATAATTAAATGTAAAATAAATTAGATTTATATATTGTCAATAAAATATTTGTATGTTGAAAACAAATAATTATTAGTAAAGTTCTTATGGAATACAGACTATGTAATAGAAGTTGAGTGAATCAAAGTAAATAATACTAGAAAATTAAAAAACAGAAGAAATGAGATACACTAGTTAACATCTTTTCATGACTGCGACACGTAAGATACAATAAGCTGGGAAGAACTAGTGAGTCTGAGGGGAGCGGGGACTTGGAACTGATTCTCTGAAGAAAGACTTTGTACAGTTAGTCAGAGTTGTATTCTTACTCACATTCTAATAAATGGAGACTTTGTTTTCACGTTTTTCAGATTTGGCTTCTACTGCTTTGAGCCTCAGTCTCGAGACTTGTCAGAGAGCTGGGCGTTTGAAAGTTGGTGATCAGTGTCCATCGATGTCACAGTCAACGACCAAAAATCAGTCAGCATCCACAGAATTGGGACAGATGACCGTAACAGATGAAGTAAAGAGGAATACTGCAGTGGTGTTTCTGGTAGGGAATTCCACGCTCCATGACCCGTGCCAGTCTCAGCTGCCAGAAAACAGAGAAAGCCAACAAGGTAATGCAGAAGCCCAGAGCACTCAGCCGTGCGCCACCTGGGCACGGCCTTACCATCATGCTGACGCTTCCAAATTAGAGGTTTTGTGGCAAAATCTACCTTGTGTTGACTCCTTTCACACAACCTGCAGCCAATACCAGTAAATACCTCTTAGCAAGATGTTGGCATTCTCCCTCTGACCATAGTAATACAATAAATAATAAAGAGAGTTAGGAGAATGAAAGTTCATTTTGGCTAATATTTAGCATACACCTGAGAGTGAGTAGCAGGATTATATTTAGAACTCTGGGACTAGTTGGGAGACCTAAGTAGACAGAGATTGCTTTCTCAAAACGTGACTTTGTAGCAATGTTTTTATATAGCTCTAAATTCATAAGGATTCGTTATCATTATATTCAGTATAATTGCAAAAGCAGCTCTGAAACCAAATATTAAAATATTTCTTGTGTTTTCTATGACTTCATATATTTTAGAATTGGCTTTCCCAGTGGTAATGGGAATCATGGGAAATTTTCTACATAGTACCTCCTTCTCAGCTCTGTCCACATAATATCAACTTGTTTTGTTATTTGTAATGAATTAAGAGTTCACAAGGGATATTGGTTTGAAGGAGTGCTGTATCATTTAAAAGCAGTATACAGAAAATCAATTCTGATTCTACTAGGATGCCCAATCTATTGAGTAACCATGTCTAATAATGTGTTGTCCATAAATACTAATTTAGTGCCTTTAATCAGTCATGTGGTCAAGGCTATAGTAAGAAATCATACACTGTTTCTTTTTACACTCCTGTAGTTATTTCGTTTCTATCCTCACCTTTGCATTTACAGAATATTCTCAGTTATCTCCTAGAATAGTGACTACAAGCTCTAAACTCAAAGTGTTTGTCCTTTTCTTTTTTTTTTTAATCTATACAACTGAGTCATTTGCTCTTGTTTCTCTGTGAGCTTGGTAAGTCCAGGAAACACAGATTCAAATAAAACGGCTACACGAGTCCCTCCAACACTGGACGGTGTGAAATAGGAAAACTACAAAATAAATAGAAGCAGCTTCTGTCAGTTCATGTTGATTGTTTCTCTTCTCAGTCGATACCTTTTATAAAATATCAAGCAGAATCTCCTCCTTCAGAGTCCCAGGATTTGTACATCTATTGGTTTCTTAAAGATTGATTCTATACTAGACCCAGAAAGTTTTATATCCTAAATATTTCTGGAAACATCCCACAGTTCAGGTCTGCATCACCTTTTTCCCCCCACCGTTAATGCCTTCAGATTCATCTTCCTCGTTTTATTTGCGTGCTCTTCAGTTTCATCCCTCCCTCAGCATTTAGTCACCAATCTCAAAAGCACACGTGACCATGAAGCACTCTAAAGCACATTAATGTCTAGACCTCTGAAAGCACCATTGATGCTTTCATAACCTGACTTCTGCCTGACTCTCCATCTCTCTCTCTTTCTGTCCTTTGCCCTGGAATTCTGAACTGCTGTTGATGTCCCCCTCACCTGTTCCTGTTGTTGTTGTACAGTCGCTCAGTCATGTCTGACTCTCTGTGACCCCATGGACTGCAGCACACCAGGCTTCCCTGTCCTTCACCATCTCCCGGAGCTTGCTCAAACTCGTGTTTATGGAGTCGGTGATGCCATCCAACCATCTCATCCTCTGTCATCCCCTTCTCCTCCTGACTTCAGTCTTTCCCAGCATCAGGGTCTTTTCCAGTGAGTCAGCTCTTCACATCAGGTGGCCAAAGTAGTGGAGCTTTAGTGTCAGCGTCAGTCCTTCCAATGAATATTCAGAACTGATTTCCTTTAGGATTGACTGGTTGGATCTCCTTGCAGTCCAAGGGACTCTCAAGGTCTTCTCCAACACCACAGTTGAAAAACATCAGTTCTTTGGCATTCAGTCTTCTTTATGGTCCAACTCTCACATTCATACATGACTACTGGAAAAACCACAGCTTTGACTAGACAGACCTTTGTCAGCAAAGTAATGTGTCTGCTTTTTAATATGTTGTCAATGTTTGTCATATCTTTTCTTCCAAGGAGAAAGTGTCTTTTAATTTTATGGCTGCAGTCACCATCTGCATTGATTTACGAGCCCCCAAAAATAAAGTCTGTCACCATTCCCATTGTTTCCCCATCTCTTTGCCATGAAGTGGTGGGGCCAGATGCCATGATCTCCGGTAGTCCCTGTCCCTGTACTTTGACAATATCTACCCTGTCGTGCGTGTGCTTCTGTCCCCGTCTTGCTGCACCCTTAAGTGCTCTCCCTTTCCTGCCCTCTGTTCCCTTGAAGTCTCTGCTCAGACATTATCTCCAGAAGAGCCATCCCTGACACCTTTTATCTACATTTTTCTTTAAACTCTGGTATCTAGTACTGAGCAGAAAACTGAGAAATAATTATTGAATAAAAGAAATAAAGACTATTTATACCAAGGTGATTTTTAAAATTTTATTTCTTTTTTTTTAATTTTATTTTTTAACTTTAAAATATTGCATTGGTTTTGCCATATATCAACATGAATCCGCCACAGGTATACACGTGTTCCCCATCCTGACCCCTCTTCCCTCCTCCCTCCCCGTACCGTCCTTCTGGGTCGTCCCAGTTTACCAGCCCCAAGCATCCAGCATCGTGCATCGAACCTGGACTGGCGACTCATTTCATATATGATATTATACATGTTTCAATGCCATTCTCCCAAATCATCCCACCCTCTCCCTCTTTATTGGAGGATAATTGCTTTACAGAATTTTGTTGTTTTCTGTCAAACATCATCATGAATCAGCCATAGGTATACATATATCCCCTCCCTTTTGAACCTCCCTCCCATCTCCCTCCCCATCCCAGCCCTCTAGATTGGTAAGAGCCCCTGTTTGAGTTTCCTGAGCCATACAGCAAATTCCCGTTGGCTGTATATACCAAGGTGATTTTTAAGAGCTTGTCGTCTGCAGTTTAGGAGCCAAGAGGATTGACATGTGAAGAAATAATTTACAGTTCAGATGTGTGTCTATCACTAGGAAAATCTAGAAAGATACACTAGAAAAATCTTTAAAGTACTAAGGTAGCTACAAGGAAAGAGATACCTTTTATCTGGTGAAAGATAGCTGTAATCAAAGACAATTTCACAAAGCAGGTTGAGTCTTAAAAGATGAAAAGTAACTTGTCAAAAGAGTACAGGGAAGCATTTCAGATTAAGGAACTGACAAAAGCATAAAAAGTAAGAGGAATTTTGTAAACCATGAGTAATGTTGCAGTCAAAGCTTGGCATGTTTTTAAAAAGGTATTGTTATGAAGTAGAGAAGAGAATGTATTGTGACTTTATATGTCTGTCCTGTATTTTGAAATTTTGTTTGGTTTCTGATTGTTTTGTTCACTGATGTTTGGATGAATCTGTGACTGAATCTTTGAGCTGTATGTGTGCCTGTAACCTGGTGACATCTGGCATTTCCCAAAGGATTTGGTTAAAATTTTTAGATCATTGGAAGTATTTCTTAAAGAAGTAGATATTCAGTTGAAGATTAAGATTGACTTAATCTGTCATTTGATACAATGTTTTAGATCTACGTTTTAAATGAAGATTATGTCTTTTATCTAAACATTCTAAGTAATTTTAACTAAACATACAGATTTGTCAGCAGAACTAGACTTGGAAATGATATCAGAGGAAGCACAGGAAAAACCTGATGGAGATGAAAATAACCATTCACAGGTATGTAAAACTGTAAATTTCAATTTCTGGTTTAATACTGTATGAGAAAATGTGTATCAAACAAGGCAAATTAGAATGGAAAGATAAGTTAAAACCCATCACAAATGAGTTAAAGCAGAAGTTTGGTGAAATACAAAATTACCATTTGTCCTGAGGAAGATTCACTACGTGATAACCCTAAAAAAGGAGTAAACAAAAAGGAAATATCTTCTAATATGACAAATAATATACTTGATTGTGAGGGAAAAGATGCATTTGGAGTCTCTATGTCTCTAGTATTCCCAGCATTTCCTGAACAAAAAGAACCCAGTCTTGAAAACTTTTTCCATTGTCTGTAAACTCTGGGTCCCTGGGATATGCTTGTCGGTCATCTTCAAAGCTTTGTTTCACTGAAAATAAAGTAGACGTTGAAAATGATCAACTAGACATTGAACACGTGTTTATCAAAATTGAGGAGAGTTTTTATAATGATACAGAAAATAAAAATGGAGCAGACCCAGTAGTTACATTTGAAGTGAAAGAAGAATAAGAGTTTGATATGCAAATGTCACAAAATATGAGGCAAAATCCTACTAATTGGAAATTAGACATCCGACAGACACATCAGTCTAGTCTGTGGCTTGTCCGCTCCGGGAAGATGAAACACATTATTCAAATAAAAAGTCACAGTACTCCTGCTGTTGTTAAAAATACTGATCAGAAAAGCAAACCAATACAGGACTGGTTCCAGAAGCCACTGCATGCGGATAATTGCAGTGCTAGTGAGGATAAAAGCATGGAACCCGACTTAGAAAATGGGAATTCTTCTCCACCAAAAGTCACAGAGCATCCAAAGTGTATGTAAATGAAGAATTACAGAAGGATATGCAGAGATTTAAGAATGAAATAGACATGTTACAAGTAGAGTTGCTGGCTTTGGAAAAAAGAAAATTCAACTTTCAAAAGAGGTAGAGGTTCGTTTGCTCTTGCTTTGGTTTTTCTCTTTCTCAATGATCTGGTCTGTTTGATTTTCCACTTATGAATAAAGTGGGGTCATCTAAATAGGTAATTGTGTAGAAATAGATTATTTCTGCCATCAAATAATAGGAATTCAGGAAACAATTTTCATGGCTTTTGTCCTTCAATCAATCTAATTCTGTCTCTGTCAGTCTTTCATATGGACTGGGAAACTCATTTAGCTGTGTACCATGTGATCTTCTGAGCCAGAATAAGCACCAAGGAAATTGTTTAAGAAGTATAATCAGCTAGGGTTTTGCAGTTTTTTTTTTTAACTTTGTTGTCAGATTAAATATGTTGTATTTCCACAGAATGGGAAGAAAGCAGAAACTGAGAGAAGGGACATAAACAGGTATTCCCTCTAATCTCTTCATTGTGATTGAATATGTGTGATGTTTTCTGCTTTCCACAGTCACTGGGCTCTTAGATATCCAACATGGCTGCCAGGATGTTTTTAATAACAAATACATGTGCTCCCACATAGGCTTTAATCACCACTCTCAGATGTTTATTTTGGGACAGACCTTTCCATTAAGTTTTTTACTAAAATGTAGTAAGTTTTGACATGTGTGATTTTGTCACATAGGGGTGTGTGTGTGTGTGTGTGTGTGTGTGAGAGTTGGTCAGTCGTGTCTGACTCTTTGCGACCCCATGGACTATAGCCTGGCCAGGCTCCTCTGTCCTTAGTATACGGTAGCTTTCTTCAGGGATCTTTCCAACCCACAGAATATTCTTTCATTTGAGAGGGTGGATAGCTGTTCCCCACAGCAAAAAAAAAATATTTCTTTAACCCAGGGACTGAGCCAGGTTTCCTGCATTAAAAGCAGATTTTTTAAAATTTGTTTGCCTTTTGTGTAAGAGGTGCTTTAACTGAATATAAAACCTCAGACAAAAAAAATAAAAAAAATCAAGTGTTTATCTCCAAAGGAAAGAACAGAGGTTTGAGATGCTGTGAGATTTTTCTTTCTTCAGTAGTAGGTTTTTAAACTTGCTTGGTCTTTTGTGTAAGACAAAAAAAAAAAAAAATGTAGCTATTCTCCTTTAAAGAAAAAGGAGAATGAACCCTACTCCAACTAATGAATTAAATTACTTTGCCAAAGTCACGCTTTTAACTTACCTGATTCATTTGAGGAATTCATTTGGTAATTTTATCAGATTCAAGATTACAGAATTGTATCATCTCTTTTGGTGCCATAAAATGTTAGGGAATGCCACTTTAGGCGCTTTGAACAAATCATTTAACCTTTTTTTTATTTTAAAGCTGTTATTGGTAAATAGTGGGGCAAAGGTAGATAGTTATTTCTATACCCTCTAGCTATAAAATTTGATGGTTACTGAATGTGGAATTGGGAAGCATTACTTATATTCCAGAATTCCACACTAACACCTCCTCAGTTTCATTCTGCTCCTTGTGTTTTGGTAAACTTTGGTTCATATATTTCAGTGAACACCATCAGGTTTTTGCTATCTCCTGGATCCAAATGAAAAAAGAATTAGAAAAGGCAGTGGGGAAAGAATAGCTTTAGTGCAGAAAGAAGAAAGTTTCCTTTCTGTCTCTGAGGCACTAAGGTGTCACATCCTCTACATCTGACTGTTTAATGGAAAATCCAGGTGGTAAAGACCAAAGAGGACAGATGTTGTGTGTTTTTATTTCTCTATCTCTGCCAGTCAGATGGGGAAGACTGGATGTGAATAATTGTATCTTATTAAAAAAGCCTTTCTTGAAATTTTGGGAATTTTGTTTCTTTCCCTCAGAAAAAAGCACATTTTACAAAAATTTCAGTGACTTGTAAGTGATAAAATTTATGTAAGCACAAATATATTTTTATCACTTAAAATCAGGGCAAATACTGAGTCAAATAATAAATTGAAAACAGAGTCTCTAGAATTAAGTAATAGCAATTATTCTTAGTGTCAAACTTTCATTAAAGGTTGAAGAAGAAAAGAAGCACAAAGATGCTGCTGATGAGAGTCGACTGATTCAGCAGAGAAAGAGTGGAGGAAATAACAAGCAGGCGTTTCCTGCTATGGAGAATAAAGGTTCTGATAGGTAAGCCTATATCAATATTTAACAGTAGGTCATTTGTTATTTTCCTGTAAAATCATTTCTAACTTGAGCTAATGTTTGTGATTTATGAATTTTATATTTCACTAGGGATATAGTTATTTTGAATACTCTTGTCCTTTAGCCTCAATACTAGAGTTCCTTTGTTAACATACCACCGTGTTACAGTATTAGAGTATTCTGGAGTTGACTGCATACTTGCCTTAACCAGTGTGTTGTAAAGTTAAATTTATGTCACTAATGAGCATCCTTTCATTTCAGTCTGAGGACTTCCTTCAGCGTTTCTCATGAGGCGGGACTAGTGGTGATGAACTCCCTCAGGTTTGCTTTGTCTGGGACAGTTTTTATTTCTCCTTCATTTCTGAAAGACACCTTTTCTGGATAGAGTACTCTTGGTTGGCAGTTTTTTCTCCTAGCACTTTGAGTATGTCCATGGATGGAGCCAGATTGCTGTTGGTGGCGGGAGAGCCGATGAGGCACCTGCCTTTCATCCATGATGCTGATGTCACCCATGTGGGTGGTTTACAAGTAAACTGCCCCCGCCCCGCCTAAATTTGATTTCTTCTTTCATGGTGGATGTGCCACATGTCATTTTAAAAATCATCTAAATTATGTGTTACCTTTTTCTTTGAGGGTTTTTTTTTTTTTTTTAATTTATTTGGCTGCGCTGGTTCTTTGCATCTGCAGTGCTTGGGCTTCTCATTGTGGTGGCTTCTCTTGATGCTGAGCGTGGGCTCCAGGGTGCTGGCTTCAGTGGTTGTGGAGCACAGGATTCATTGCTCTGCAGCATGTGCTATCTTCCCTGACCAGGGATCGAACCTGTGCCCCCTGCATCAGCAGGCAGATTCCTAAGCACTGGAGTACCAGGGAAATTCCTAAATTAAACATTACTGTATTTAAAAGCAAAACAAAAAAATATAGTGTAAATCTAATTATGACTCCCATGTCTAAGAGTCATGGTGTTTAGGCAGTGGACTCCAGGTTTTCAGTGTAGCCCTTGAGGTTCTTCCCAATGTCTTTCCAGAGCATCTCTCTACTTTCTTCCATGTATTTTGTACTTTTCCTTCCAGGTTCCTAGGAAACAACCTAGATGCCGTGTGCCTGATCTGTGTACTCACATTCTAATCTCCCAGTAGAATGATTTTTCGCTTTTCTCTTCCTTTTGACCTCCTGTCTTCACTTCTTCTGCAAATCCTTCCTTATTTCACTTATCACTTTCATATGTCAACTCTTACATATCATATTGTATCATAATTATATATCTCTGTTTGAAGGAAGAATTTGTTTTCTTGCATATGGTTGGTACTTCATAACTGTTTTGTGAATTAATCAATGACTTAATATGGGTAAGAGTTGGAATTTTACAAGAATTGGTTTTTTATTCTTTATTAGTTGAATTATTTGAAAACATTGGCTTTTTTTGGACTTTTTAAAGTAGCAATCCTGGTGTGCACAGGAAGGAAGTAAAGAAAAAGAACGATAACAAATGGACACTGGAAGAACGTGTGATTGCACCAATATTTGAAAAGACCGATTCACTGACTGGTGGCCTGCTGCACGTGAATGATGACAGCATTTTAAGGAAAGTGGATCAAGATGATGGCAGGTAACATGGACAAATTCTTTATTTCTAGGGGAAGAAATATTAGCACTGAATACTTCTTCTGGAAATAGAGCAGCATAATATAGTATACAGGCCAAGAGAAGAGAATCCTCAACTCTACTGGATGAACACTGCAGAAAGGTTAAGGAGAGGATTCAGTGGCTTTGGCCAGAAGTCATTTCAGTAAATAGTCCACTTGGAAGCTGGACTGTAGTGAATACACCTAAACAGCTCTGTAGGGAATACTTACTGGGACAGGCAATGGAGACCTGGATGGTAACTGAAGAGGAATGTGGAGTTCAAAAGAGTTTCTTGTTTTATGTTAAGAGGGGAGCTTGTAGAGTGTGTATGCTGTTGGAAATGAGCCAGAGGAGGAAGTGTTTCCTGAGTTTAATCTTATTTGCATTTCCAAATTAGAAAGCTTATTGATTATATGACATTATCTTTAAACTATTACAATAAATTAATTGTACATTATTATTATTATACATGATTATTATGTACATATGTACTTCTGTTCATATGTAGATTTTGGTAAGGCCTTGTTCATTGGCTCTGAAGCATAATATTCTTATGTAAATGAATATGTAGATGATTACTTAAGTTAATTCTATCATACATAGATTTTTAAAAATTATATAATCATGAATTTACAAATACTTAGGTTATACTGAATAGGATTTAATCATTCCTTGATGATTCTAGTTGATAGTATCATCGTGGGTAGCTATGATTTTGTAAGGTGCTCTGAAACATCACATCATATTAACTTCATAGTTGTTTATAGCTTCCAGGGAAAAGGGGAGGATTTTGTTTATTTTCAATAGAAACAATTAACAATCTTTTACAGTTTATTACTTTGGATGATAAAGATCTAAATGACAAAACCATGCTTCCTGTACTAAAAGTTTCATTAACACATATTATGTGCTCAATAAGTGTATGTCAGATGCATAAAGAAACAGCAGAATGGTTGAATGAATGTGTATTGATGAATTTCTTTACAAAAAACAAATCTTTATTGAAAGTAGATTTCCAATATTGCCTACATCTAAAGTCTTTTTGTTTTGTTAGAAATATGTTTTAAGATTCAGAATTATCATTTGTAGTTATAGCTAGACATGAAATAATAATATAGATTCATTTGGTATCATATTACTTAAAAAGACTTTTCAATATCACTTTCTCAGCATATTTTGGAACAGCAGTGTTCAGGCCAGATTTCCTGGCTTTGAATTCTGGGCTGTTGGTGAACTGCTGTGTGGTCTTGGGCAAGTTCCTCAGCCTTTCTTTGCTCCATTTCTTCCTAACTAAAGGATCTAATATATTACCTATCTCCCAGAATGATCGCGAGGATTAAAATGCCTTTAAGACATGTCAAATGCTTGTAATAATGCATAGCCGTTGCATAATAAGCCCTCAAAAAGCTAATATCATGGTGATAAAAAATGGGTTTCTTTCTTATAAGGACTTAGGGAATACTTCCGAAATAGGTTTTATTGCCATAAAAGTTAGTTCTTATTAAAAATGACAACTGCAAAAAACCCTGGTATACTGCTTCTATCACATAACGCAAGTAGTGTTAGGTTTTTCCTTTTCCTTTGATCTAAATTTAATGTTTTATTAATATTACAGGTGTATTTTCTTTGTCCTTTAATGCTACTCTTTTTTGTTGTTTCATCCTTTTATAGAAATTACTTATGAATGCAAAGATGTTATATAAAAAACAAACATTTAGGTATTGTTTATATTTTCGAGTTATTAAATTTTAGCCTGAAAAGAATCATTTTTTTTTTTAGGCCTGCAAGGAAAACAGCATATGAAAAGAAGAAGGTATAAAAAAAAAAAATTAACTTTAAAAATATATTATCCTCTAAAAAATACTTTGTAAAAGGAATAGTGGCAAAATAGAAAATCTTCCTTTGCTGAAGAGACATTTACTTTGAAAACATAATTTAGAAACTCTGTTGATAAAGTTATCCTGTTGATAAAAATCTGTTCTTTTAAGAAGCGTCTGTTTTTGCTTTGATGAAGATATTTATCACCTTTGTACACTTGGTATATTTTATACATATTTTAAGGACATTGTGAACAGTATTATTTATGTGTAGGTCAAAGAACAAATTAATTATGTGAACCACTTGGATGACTTCTGAGACTGTTTCTGAGGATGACGACGTGCGTTACTCTACAAATTCCATGTTGCAAGTAGAACCACTTGGCTTGGGGCATAAAGGTAGGACCGCAGTGTAAATATTAACAGAAAGCCTCTTTGTGTACAGAGTAGTGATATATGCGCATCTTATCCAGTACTGCTCTAGAGCCAGGGATGTGTTACAGTGCTGTGCATCTCAGAAGTAGGTTCTGTATTAAAAGAACATGAACGTGAGTGGATCCTCTGCGCCACAGGCCTGTGATCATTCTCACTCACTGTACCTTCTGTTGACTCTTCTTTCCTGTGCCTTCACCCAAGGTCATGTTAGCATCATTTTCCTCCTAGAATAACTGAAATAATCTCAGAACTTCTTTCCCTGCCACTCCACCTTGAGGAACCTTGGTCTGCAGAGCAACTTTAATTATTAACTATTTTTAAAAATTCAGATCTCATCATGTAACCCAAGTGTTGCTTCTCTTTGCTGCGTAGTTAAAGGCCACAACTGTCTAGTTTCATCTGGTTTTATTTTTATTTTTTATTTTTTTTTAGCTTGAGCTAAGAGATTTTTAAAGATGCCCACTGGTCTATCAAGTAGCCTCATTAGAAATGACTCTCAGGCTGCCAAGGCTGTAGAAATTGCAGGACAGACCGAGATTATTTACAGCTTGTGTTTAAGATTCCAAGGGTAGAAGAGTTAACTGATCCTTCTAACCTTGCACTGTGATTGTGTTTGTTTGGGAAAAAAAAGGGCTGCTCTGTAGGGCTGATGATTGGTTTTGGAGTCTCTAGTTTCTCTCACCCTGGTAGGAGTCTGTTTCCTCGAAGTTTCACCTGTTCTTGTTGATAGACCTTGTCTGGGAAGCTGCCATCTGCTAGGATAGCTGTGGGAGTCCTCCGGGGGTCTCTGAAGTGTGTTGTGTACACGTGTGTCTGAGAGCTCACAGAGCTCCCTTCCTTCCAGCGTGTGGTCCTTGTTTGCTCTCTGGTTGGATAAAAGTACTTGCGATGTCTCCTTTCCACATTCCCTGCCATCAAACCCAGTCAGGTCCAAAATCCTCAATCAACAGCAGGTTTTAAAACTTGGGAGATGGGAGTAAGGTGTGAGGGGGGGAAAGTTTGTGCACAAGCCTCCCGCTCCTGAGCCCAGACCTGTGCTCTTAGCTTTCCCCACAGGTGTCCACTTTCCTTCCGGTAGCTGACCGTTCAGCTCTGCCCCCGAGGGGAACACGCCACGGGGAGGAGGCACACGCTCCTCTTCCTGCAGTCCTCGCTCCCGGTGTCGGCTGTCCCGCCACAGCCCCTCAGTCTGCCGCGTGTCCTCTTCCATCTGGACTAAGCAGTGCCCTCCGGGAGCTGGCCGTGCTGCTCAGACCCGCCGTGTGCACGCCGCGTGGACCCCCGAGCAGAGTGGGGGGCGGGTGGCCGGGGGTCTGGGTGGACGCTAAGGCACTTTCCCCTCCACACAGCGGCAGGCGGCCCCGCCGGCACTCTCCCGAGCAGACGACCCCAGGCAGGCCGGCTCCCTGTTCAGGCAGCTGGTCGCTGACGAGGAAGACTCGGCCGCACCCTCGCTGTTCAAACTCGGGTGGCTCTCCAGCATGACCAAGTGACGAGGACGCTCCGTCTCTCTAAATAAATACTCTTGCGTTATTTCTCCTAGAAGTGACTCTGCCCCTTTTTTTCTGAGCCACACCAGTCTCTGCGGTGGCCGTGGTGGCACGTGGCCCCCTCGTTCCTGTTGGGGCGGGCATGACATTACACGTAGAGCCAGTGAAGTCCATGCCCCAGAGTTCACAGCAGTCGTGACTCCAGGCCTCAGTTCCTATAGCTTATACTGCATCAGCCTTCACTGGTGCCTTCTCACATGGCAAGGTGGTGGTTTTATTTTTTACCCTTCTTTCTACATGAATTTTAGAATCAGCGTGTCAGTTTCCTAAAATGTCTGCTGGTCTTAATGTTTTCATTTTCCTTCAGTTCAAAATACTTTGTAATTCTTCTTTTCATTACCTCTTTGATCCAAGGGTTATTAGGTCCGTGTGATTTAGTTTCCAAATGTTGAGAGTTTTCCTTCTGTGCTCTTGCTTCTCATGGATGTGTTAGGTGCATCCAGAGGGGGCCTGAGGCTAGGGCTGATTATTTCCTGCCTTGGAGGCCAGACCTTGCTGACTATCCTGTTCATTCTGCTGGTACCTAGGAGTTTTTCCAGCCTGGCTCATGAGAATAGATAGAAGTCCTGGGACTGAGTGAGCACCAGTCACAGGTTCCTATCGTCTTTTCAGATGGTTTCTCCCTGGTCTCAGGTGGTTTCTCCCAGATGGGCGCTGTTTGTTTCTCTGCTGAATACCCGAGGGGCTCCTCCTCAGATCTCCAGGGTCCTTTTTCTCTCTGTCCCACTCTCTCCTCTCTGCGGTTCTGAGCTGTGATTTCTGCCCACTTTGGTTTCACCAGACTGTCAGCTTCATCACCTCCTGTCAGGGAGTCTGGCTGACTCAGCTTCTGTTCCTTCTCCCCGTGTTGGGCCCTGGAAATTCTCTCCAGGCGGTGAGCTGGGGCGTTCCTTAGGCTAACCTGGTGTGTTTCCGGGATCATTGTCCTTCACTCCCTGAAGTCCTTTGTCATGAAATCATTGTTTAATGTATTTTGTCAGCGTTGTTTTTGCTCGCTCCACTCAGGAAGGTAAATCAGTAGCTGTTCACTCTGTCTTGGTTAAAAACATATGGCAGCTGGAGACTGTCCACAGGGTTGTTCTTCCTACTCTACTTACTACTTCCTGCTCATCCTTCATTTCTCAGTGTGACAGCTCTTCCCCAGGGAAATCTTTCCTGGACCCAGTCTATGTCAAGTTCTGTTATGTGATCATAGAACTCTCTTTTCTTAGAGTATCTATCTGAGTTCATAATTATTTTATTTGTCTTTCTCTTCTACTAGACTTAAAGCTAAACAAGACCCAGGGACATCTGTTTTATCTGCAGAGCTTAGAATAATGTCTTCCAGTTATAGACACTTAATACTTGTTCAGTGCGTGGATGAGTGAACGTGAAAGGCACAGTCCTTTATACTCAAAAATTACTCACATAATTTTTTTTGTTTCTATCTTTGTTTTCTTCATCATGCAGATTCTGTTGGCTTGTTGAAAATTCAAGATACAATTCTTTCACGTGAAAGATTAGTAGGTTTTCAAAGAAGCCATTGTGAACTACTTAGAGAATTTTACAGAATGAAAAGTAAGGTTCGTGGGCTACAGAAAGAGCTGTCAGAAACCAAAGAAGTAAAGTCACAGTTAGAGCATCAGAAAGTGGAGTGGGAACGAGAGCTCGGCAGCTTGAGGTACTGTACATCTCGCTTTTAAAGAAATATGTGAACTGTTGTTTCCTTTAATACTGCAGAGACGTAGACGTGTTATAAGGACTAACTTATCCTCTAGGATTTTACAGGGGAGAAAGTGTCACTAGTATTGTGGAGTGTGAAATTCTTGGAAATAATATGGCAGGTTCTTAACAGTGAATGCTTCTAATAACTTAATGTATATTTTTCCAAATCATCATTTTCATGACCATACAGAAGTCCACCATAATGGAAACCCCATTAAATATTTAGCAAATTGACTTTCAGTTGTTTTTCACTTTTCTGTATTCTATTTAATACTGCAAGGAACACCTTTTCTATAAATTCATTTCTACCTTTCTAATTATTTTGAATACATTATCTTTAATAATATCATATTATTTGGTTAAAGTATGAGAACTTAAAAAAGGTCTGTGATCTATATTTCTAAACTATTCTTAGCAAAGTTTATATTATTTTACATTCCCACCTGCAGATGTATAAAGTAGCCATTTTTCTCAAGAGAAAATGAAAACAATTGTTTTATTCTTAACCCTCTGTCTGCAAACAGTGACCATTATTAAGTGCTTTTCATTGTATTCCCCCACGTTTACTATTTTAAACATTGTAAAGATGGAACAAAAGTTATTGCAGCAGTGAATAATCTCATGATTTTCTAAGAAGAGCTTTAAATTTTGCAGATTCACCTTAAAGCAAAAAGAAGAGAATAGAAGAAATGCCGATATGTTATGTGAAAAAATGAGGGAGCATTTAAGAAGAAAAGAAGACGAATATAGTAAAGAAGTTGAAGTGAAACAGCAACTAGAACTCACTTTCCGAGCAGTAGAAGTGAAACTGAAGACTGAGAGAAATAATCTGAATCAGGTAGAGTAATCTTTGGTGAAAATTTCAAATTTCTAACACTATTTCATCAATATTATTTATAATATCCCCTTTTTTTAAAAAAAAAAATTTTATTTAGTGTTGTACCATTTATTTTGTGTCATTTTGTTTAGTGTTATAGGAAATTTTAGGTTAATTGTTAAAAATAAAAGAAAAGAAATTCAAAATTCCCAAAGTAATAAGGCCAGAAATAAGAATTGTATGATCCTGACATGCTGGGTGCACTTTTTCGAGCAGAGGGAGGAAGAGGTCACGTCAGTAGCTCACACAATAGATCCTGAGAAACCACAGGGTTGAGAATGGTGTAGAAACTGGAGGTTAAGCTCTCAGCCCACCTCAGGCAACAGATCCTTCTGCCTTGAGGGACCATTAGGGACCATCGTGCCTAATTTTACATCAAGTTGCCTCTGGCCTTCAATCTGGCAGGTGGCTGAGGGTCGTGGACCCCCTCCCTCTGTGCCCGTCAGCCCTCCAGGCCACCTGTCCCATGAACAGCTCAGAGCTGGCTCCAGCTTTCCCAGCTGGGTTCTCCCTCACAGCAGAGTCCTCAAGGACAGGTGTTAACTGGCATCCTCGAGAGGTGCAGGAATTTTTTTCCAGCAGTTGGTAGAAACCAGACACTCTTGAAGTTGGTTGTCCTTCATTCTGCAGAGTTCTCGAGTGGCATCTCAGAGCAGAGGAATTTGCTCCCACACCTGATATCCCTCTCAAACATGGACTGGGTCCCATCCCTGAGGTCCTAGCAGCAGATCTCCCACAACGAAAAGCTCTCGGGAAGAGCTCGGGAAAGTAGTATTTGTAATTCAAATCCATTTGTCTAGAGCAGTCAGGTAGTGACATAGGATGGCCTCATCCAAGGAGAGGCCTTTAATATTTTCCATAGGAATTGATCTCAAATCTTTTGTGACTATCTCGGAGGAGCCAGGACCCTGATTGTGGTTTAGGCAAGGAAGACCGTGTGTGGTCCCCCATCGACTGCGCTACCCGACCAAGTCCCTCTGCTCTGGAGTGAATGTGTCTGTCACTCCATGCACGTCGTCACCTTCAGTGTCTGAATCAGAGTCCGTTCTTGGCTCCACTGTCATTTCTTTAATATCCTGTCAACGACCTTTTCACATCATTTACTGGTTTTCATTTTGTAAAAACTGTGACATCAGTTATAAAAACACTTTTGAACACTTTTAAAAAGTTGTTTCTTTAGAACAACTTATAAAAGTGCCCCCTAACACACACACCAAAGCGGGAGCGGGGGGAAAACTCTTGCTACTAATAATAGATATTCTGGGTTTTGGTAATGATTTCACTTTCTCGATTGATCATTAGGTTAGTTTATCACTTCCCTGATGGTAAGGAGGAAACTATAGGCAGTTCAGAGACCACATTTTGTGTGTCATTCTTCTGCTTGTGAGAAAATGAGCACTCTGTTCTGTGAGTGTCCTGTTTCAGTACAAAGAACTTTTGAAAACAGTGATAGATATGCCATAATATATATTTAGTGATAGTTATTAAGTGTTTTTCATTGTATTTTCCCCGTCTTACTATTTTAGACATTATGGAGAGATAATGAAAGTTATTGCTGCAGCAAATAATCTCATAGTTTTCTAAGAGCTTTCTAAATTTTACCTTATTTACCATTAGTGTATGTACCATGAATGAAATAGGAAGCTTATTTTGTATTGATATGTTTGTACTAGAAACATGTGGTTTGATGTAAGAAGACTAGTAGAGTCCAAAGACCTGGCGAAAAGGCTGCAGCTTACTCATATTTTTAACTTTTTCCTTTCCAGAATCATTATAGCTAATGAGTTAATTAATGTTTGTAGAAGTGCTTAATACAGTTGTCAATAGGTGTAATTCTTGTAATTGCCTATTAAAATGTTAGAAGGTAGCATATTCTCAAGGAAAAACTTTTTGTACAAAATGTAGTCTATTTATACAGAGTTAAGGCTCTTACTGTGAAGTAGATGTATAGGAGGTATCAGATGCAGTGTTTATAAACCTAGCAAGTGGTGGTGTTTATTGAATTATAGTTGATTAACAATATTCTGTTAGTTTCAGGTATACAGCACAGTGATTCAGATATATATGTATATGTGTGCGTGTATATTATATAAATGGGGCTTCCCTGCTGGCTCAGACTGTAAAGAATCTGCCTGCAATGCAGGAGACCTGGGTTCAGTCCTTGGGTTGGGAAGATCCCCTGGAGAAGATGGAGAAGGCAATGGCACCCCACTCCAGTACTCTTGCCTGGAAAATCCCATGGGCAGAGGAGCCTGGTAGGCTGCAGTCCATGGTGGGGTCACTAAGAGTCAGACACAACTGAGCGACTTCACTTTCACTTTTCACTTTCATGCATTGGAGAAGGAAATGGCAACCCACTCCAGTGTTCTTGCTTGGAGAATCCCAGGGACGGGGCAGGCTGGTGGGCTGACGTCTATGGGGTCGCACAGAGTCGGACACAACTGAAGCGACTTAGCAGCAGCAGCAGCAGCCTGGAGAAGGAAATGGCTACCCACTCCAGTATTCTTGCCTGGGAAATTCCATGGACAGAGGAGCCTGGCAGGCTATATAGTCTATGGGGTCGCAAAGAGTTGGACATGACTCAGTGACTAATACACATACACACTCACTCACACACACGCTCACATGTACACACATATTCCGTTTCAGATTCTTCTTGCAGAATATTAAGTGTAGTTCCTTATGTTGTACAGTAGGTCTCTGTTGGTTATTTTATATCTACTAGTGTGTATATGCTAATCCCAACATCCTAATTTATCCCTTCCCTACCCCACTTTCCCCTGTGGTCACCATACGTTTGGTTTCTGTGTCTATGAGTCTCTTTCTGTTGTGTGAATAAGTTCATTTTAGAGTCTACATATAAGCAGTGTGATATAATACTTGGCTTTGTCTGACTTACATCACTTAGGGTGATAAAGTCTAGGTCCATGCCTGTTGCTGCAAATAGCATTATTGCATTCTTTTTTATGGCTTACTAGTTTTCCATTATATAAATATTCCACGTCAGATGCAATTTTTAAGTGTAATCAGATCTATGAATCTTTTATTTTAAGCCTTCTGGGTTTGTTATAGTTCAGAGAGAAGCCTTTCCAGTTCTGAGCTTGTTGAAAAGTCTCTTGGGATTTCTTTTTGACTTTCGTGGATTCATTGTCTTCCATTAAATTTTTGAACCTTTGGGAATTTATGCTGGTATAAAGTCTGAGGATTGTATTGAACCTTATTTGTTCCTGTTGGAGACACACTTGGTGCAGTCTTTTCATTGTATAAACATACAAGTTAGTCTTTCATTTCAGAGGAAATCATGGAATGTCACTTTACTGAGTACTAGCTAAACATCTCCTTTGTTTCACTTAGGTTTCTGATAGTTGTGAAAAAGCAAAAGACCTGTTGCGCAAAAACCACATGCTGCAGGAGGAAATTGCCATGCTAAGACTGGAGAGAGACGCGCTGAAAAATCAGCACCGGGAAAAGGAAGAGAACTATTTTGAGGACATTGAAATTCTCAAAGTAAAGAATGATGACTTTCAAAAGACAATAAAACTGGATGAGGAAATGTTAACAAAGACTATATCCCACTATACAGGCCAGCTTAATGCTCTGACAGCTGAGAATGCAATGCTAAACTCTAAGCTGGAGAACGAAAAAGAAAGCAAACAAAGACTGGAAACGGAAGTGGAATCCTACTGTTCCAGACTGGCTGCTGCCTTACATGATCGTGATCAAAGTCAGACATCAAAAAGAGACCTGGAACTTGCCTTTGGGAGAGCAAGAGACGAGTGGTTATGCTTGCAGGACAAAATGAAGTCCGATGTGGCTAATCTAAAAGATAACAACGAGATGCTTTCCCAGCAACTATCTACAGTGGAAAGTAAATTCAATAAGCTGAAAATCAAGCTGCATCACACGAGACATGATCTTAGAGAAAAGACTTTGATGTTAGAACATGTCCAGAGAGACCTACACCAAGCAGAGGGTCAAAAGCAGGAAATTGAACACGTGTATCGGAACCAACAAGGCAAAGTGAATACATACCTTGGAAAGCAGGAATCCTTAGAGGAGAGATTATTTCAACTCCAGAGTGAAAACATGTTGCTCCGACAGCAACTGAACGATGCGGGAAACAGAGCCGACAGTAGAGAGAAGATGATCATTAGCATCCAAGACCAGTTTCAGCAGATCGTGAGAAAACTTCAGGCCGAACGTGAGAAACAAGGTCTGATGCTGGAGGAACGAAACAAGGAGTTAGTCAAGGAATGTAATCATTTAAAAGAGAGAATGTGTCAGTATGAAAATGAGAAAGCAGAAGGAGAAGTGAGTATCCAGAAGGAGAAGTATCTCAGACTTCCTGAAAGAAAGTTCAAAGTGATTCTTGATTCTGGGTAAATGTTGAATCTAGTTGAATATAAAAAATACACAGGCTGTGAATCTATGGTCTCTAAACCAGCCTAAAAGCACACCTTGTATCCAGCAAATAAAAATTAGACCGAAGAAATCCTTTACTTTGAATAGGGACATTGTGTTGTTTATGAAATGCTAAGAGATTTAGTTCTAAATTGTTAACGTAGACAGGTACTAGTAATCTACTCTTTATTAAGGTAATAATTTTAATCTTTATGTTACCACATTTCAGTATCATGATGAAGCAGATAAATGAAATGCTCAAACCTGAAATGAATATTTTGAAATGAAGCTTCAGTTACCTGGATTATCTTGATAGTCAATTCCAGGTTTCCCAGAGGCTATATTTTGTATACCGTACTTTGGCTTCAGTAGCTTCTCATAGCTTTTTGTTATATTTGTTGGTACAATTTTATTTTTATTCATGTCAGTTTGAGTTAATATGGGAAACATTTTAGCCTTGAATCATTTGTTCTTAAAGCCTCTCAACTCTTCAAATGCATCTACTTATCATTAAATCATAATTTGGGACTCAGGTGGTGAACTTTAGCAAAACTATTCTTGATTTAATCTTCCCACTGCTGTTTATGATTTACTTAATATTTTTACAAACAATTTGCTCATAATTCTCATTTTAAGTATCAATTACTATCATTTGAATACAAGCTTGTCCTCTAAAAATGAAGGATGGCAGGATTCGTGAGCAGCAGGAATGGAGTGAGTCAGGGAGAGGGTTGTAGGAGCTGCGGTCTGGAGGCAGGTGGAGGCCAGGTTGTCGAGGCTCCTTGAAGGCCATGGGAGCAACCTCATTTTTTAAATTTCATTTTTCTTTTATATTGGAATATGGTTGATTTACAATTTTGTGTTAGTTTCAGATGTACAGGAAACTGATTCAGTTATACACGTATCCATTCTTTTTCAGTTCCTTTTCCCAGGTAGGTGACTACAGAATATTGAGTAGAGTTCCCTGTGCTCTCCAGTAGGTCCTTACGGTTAGCCAAGGGCAAAGGTGGAGAGGAGGGATAAATTAGGAGTTTGGGATTAACATAGACACCCTACTAGGTATAAAAGAGATAAGCAACAAGGGAATGGCCCCATTTTTCTGCTGAGGTAGGAATCTATTGGAAAGATCTGAGCACTGGTTGGAATCTGTGAAGATCTCTGAGTTAATCAAAGCTTCTAGTAAAAAAGGAAAATGTTTCCACAGTGTGGAATTTTCCACCACTTGTCCCACCTACATGCTCATTTCTTTCTGGACGTGAGGTGGTGACACTCTGCAGATTTATTGGGAGGGGCAGGGCGTGGACAGTGGGGCCGCATCCTTTGAGTAACTTAACGTCAGGAAGGCTGGAGGGTGGCCCCTTCTGTGTCTGTAACTAGATTCAGTGAGGAGGAAAAAGAAGGTGAGTTGCTGTCTGTGGCGATAGTTTTCAAAGTCCATATGTTGGAGTTATCTATTATTAACATAACATAATAGTAAAGTGATTTGATAAACTCAGTGACAGAGCATCTTATTAGGCAGTGGTGAGACAACTTCAACAAGAACTGGATGACGCTGTAAAAAAGCAGTCTGTGTCGGAGGCTTCACTGAGGGTCACGTCATGTTATTGTCCTAAGTTAGAAGCTGAGGCACAGGATTTGAAGAACAATTGTAAACTACTACAACCACGTCAAGTCACAAGTCAGGTATGTTTGAAATTGAACGTGTTAACAGTCAATATGCAGGATAAAGTGTTTTAGGACACTCATTTTCATGGTCAGCTTTCTTCTGTAATTTTGTTACAAGTAACTTACTACAATTTTCTTATTATCTTTATAATGCACTCGTTTCTTAAACTCAGACGTTCATCCTGCCATTTGCATTATATTGTTTTTTTCTTGTATTATTTACCCTTAGGAAAGTTGAGAATTGTGCCTCATTATACACACTAGTTGAGAGCCTTTTTTTTCTTTGCAACAATACTTTTTTAAGTGATAACTGTATTACCATGATGAAGCAAGCCAGATTAAAATCAGAGGATAATATTAGTTTAATGGAACGTTCAGAATATTATCATTTCTCATCTTTCCTTTTGTGAATGGCTGTAGAGTTCTGTATATATTTATTTCATGGATTTCAGAATAACTTCTGCAGAAAAGGTATTATACAAACCAGGTGAAGTTTAGGCATTGCCTTCTTTCCTTTTCATTTTAAGTATATTGTAAAAGCATGGAGGTATTCAGATGGTGTAGAATACGTACATCCAAACTAGAGAATTAAGAAGATTATCTGGATCCTGCATTGGATTGGATTTTTTTTAAAGCTATTGAGATATAATTGACGTATCATAGAATTCACCCACTCAACATGTGTAGTTCAGTATCTCTTAGAGAGGTGTAACCGGTGACTACAGTCAATTTTAGAGCATTTCCATCACCCCTAAAAGAAACCCTGCATCCCTTAGCCACCACCCATGGCCTCCCATCTCCCTCAGCCCCAGGCAACCCCCAGTCTAATATCTGTCTCTCTAGACATGCCTGTCCTCGGTATTTTATATAAATGGAATCATGCAGTATGCTCCTTTGGGATTAGCTTTGCTCATTTGATGTCATGTTTTCACAGTTCATCCATGTGATAACAAGTATCAGTTCTTCCGTTTCTGTTGGTTGTCACAGTAAGCTAAGCCATGTATCCATCATCACTAGATGCAGCTTTGGGTTGTTTCCGCTTTGGGGCTATTAATAATGCTGTTGTGAACACTGATTTCCATGATTCTGTGTGCACATGTTTTTATTTCCCTGTGGTTGGATCTTATCCTCAGAGTTAGCTGGCTGATTTCACCTTTTCTTGGCCCTTGCTCAGACTGTCCTTTCTGTCTTTACAGTTTCTTTTCCTCTTGGGTAGTCCTTCATTATTTCAGACCTGGCGCCCAGTCTCTCCTCCTTCATGGAGCTTTCCTGACTATCCAGCTCTTTGAGCCTTTTCACATCAGTGCTTGTTACCTAGGCTCTGAGGAACAGTTTAGCCCCTGATTTTACACTATTGACATTTCTTCCATGAGGGGGAATCTTGGCTAAGTATACATTGGTGTAACAGGGAATATTTATTGATGTGCACAGCACTTGTCTTGCATAAATGGACAGTAACAAAGGATTACAAGAATGAGGCATTTTTTGTTGTTGCTGTTCAGAAAAAGTGTGGATCATCTCTGTAAACTGTTAGGAAATGGGATTTCTTTAACTTTGCAAATAATTCTGTTTGGAATGCAATTCAAATTAGCAAAACGTCTTTGTACTTCAGAAAAAGGCTTATGGGATTAGAATCCATATTTACAAGATTTATTAATTAGAGTCTTATTCTCATAGTCTTGTTTTGGAAGGGATTTATTAACTTAGCCCTGCGACGTCACTTCAGTCGTGTCCGACTCTGTGTGACCCCATAGACGGCAGCCCACCAGGCTCCACCGTCCCTGGGATTCTCCAGGCAAGAACACTGGAGTGGGTTGCCATTTCCTTCTCCAATGCATGACAGTACAGTATCCCTCAAACTTCTTTAAAATCCTGGGACATTAAGATGGGGGGAGGAGTAAGAGACATTCTACTAAGAGGTGACTTGTAGTCATTTTATGGAGGAAAGATAGAAAAATATTATTGTAGGACCATAAAAGAGTGTAAAACCAAGTGCAATTGTTGTGTGACAAAGATGACAGTGAAGAACATATTTTGTGACTCTTGGTGGTGAGAACATATTTCTTGATTCTCTGAGTAATCCCTGGTCCTACATTCTACAATACAGATACCATCGTATTTATTTCATCCTGGGTTTGAGTTAGGCTGTGCTCAGTCCACTTTCTTCACTAGCAAACAGTATCCTTTTATTCTTAAAGACTGATGATTTTCCAGCAGAGCTGGAAACTGCATCTTCAAAAGGTCTGCACCTGGATGCAAAAAATCAAGTTTTTCAACAGGAGTTATTATCTATGAAACTAGTGCAAAAGAAATGTAAAAAACTAGAGAGAAGAGAAAGAAGTTGGGGCAAGAAGTAGTGACCCTCAGAAGTCATATAGAAGTGAATATGATAGAACACGGTCAAGTAGAGCAATATCAACAGGAGAGTGAAGAAAGAGCGAGACAGGATCTCGTAGAGAAATTAAGAGAAGTCACCATGTTTTGCAGATTACTTTGTTGGTCTGTCCTGTGCTTGAGTTCACTCTCCCTGCACAGTACATTTTGGATGTATGCAGCGTAGGTGTTTCCTCTGCCTCCCTTAGAGCAGTTAGTTTTGTAGATTTCTGGAAGGAAGGGGGGCGCTTGTTTTCCCTTTTAATATTTCAGTTTCCATCACAGTTATCACTAAATTGACCTTTCAGAATGATTCTCACTAGAGAATCCTTTTACTTATAAGACCAATTGGTAAAAAACAAGACCATTAGGAAGAAAAGAAAATATTGTGGTTTAGAACTGGTACCATCCTCTTGAATTATTATCTTGTTCAATTTTTAAAATTTTAAGTTGATCCTCTTATTCTTTGAATTATCAGATTATATAAGTACTACTGTAACAGTGATTCCACTTTAATTTTATAATTCAGATTTAATTCACTTCACATTAACAATAATTGTTTTAAACTTCCGCTCTCTTTTTTTTTTTTTCACCTTTGAAATCGCTCTCTGAATCACTGACTCAAAACTAAAGGGAATAAATGTAATTTTCCAGGTTAATGATTATTTTAAAAATGTTATCTTTTTCAATTTGCCTTAGACACAAGCTGGATTTCAACAGATGGAAGTCAGAATTAAAGACTTGGAATCTGAACTCTCCAAAATGAAAAGTTTGCAAGAAGATTCTAATAAAGCAGAGTTGGAAAAATATAAGCAACTCTACCTAGTAGAATGTGAACTTATAAAGTCATTGGAAGATAAACTAGACAAGTAAGTCAAAACACAGAATCACAGAAACGAAATTTAGTTCATTGATTTGTCTCTAAGACTAATTTTTATAGAGTGGGGCATGAGATTCGTAGGAAGGGAAAGCTAACTAGCTGGCCACTGCTAAGGGGGCGCCCTAAGACCGACTGTTAGCACTGTGTCAAGGCTTCCTGCACTATGTACAGGCGTGCTTATGAAATAGGGGAAATGAACACATGGGTTAGACGCAGGTTAAGTCACAAAGTGGCTAAAAGTAATGTAGTGACCCAACTGAGGGGTGTGGAGGATGGAAAGGGCAGATCCCACCGGCAGTGCCCAGTCCAGGCTTCCCCACTATCTGAAAGCAGAGCGCTCCTAGGAAGCCTTTCATAAGCCAAAGCAGCATAAAGCAAAGAAGCAGGGACCTGAGGACACATTCTGCTGGTCGATACATAAAATGAATATGCACAAGTGAAGCACAGGTGCTCCCAGACGGGGCTTAGGGCTGTGGCGACTTGATGCTGAGATGTGGGGTGTGGCTTCCCGGGAAGGAGCTCAGTGGGGCCAGTCTCCCTGCTTGGGGAGCACGATGCCTCTCACTGTAAAACGTACACTGAACACTGTTTAGAGTTTTGGCTTTTTAAATGAGACCAGAAATTGTCTTCAGATTTTTTTATTTTTTTGATCATCAAAAACAGGTATTGACATAGGCCCTTCGTAGAAGTGAAGTAACATAAAGTGAACTTTGGAAAAGCAGGGGATACTTGTAATTGTTCCTGGGGCTGTTTTAGCTCTTTTCAGCCTTAGCCTTTGACTTTCTCGTCCTCCCTTGAGATTGTGGCTCTAGGTGATTCCTCAGAGCCAAAAGCTGAATTTCTCTGAGGTCATGAGTGAAACATGTATACAAGGGTGGTGAAAGGAAGCACTTGAACGTGGCTTTGTGGCATGGGGTGTTTCTTCATCCCTGAACTGTTTCCTGGAGGCAGGTTTGTCCCAGAGGCAGCAGGTGTCCGTGTGAGGCCACCTCCCTTTCTCTCTGATGCCCTTTCTCTCCTCTCCCAACTGTGCCTTGTTACTTGAGGAGCCCCAGACACATGTGTACTTCTTTAGAGCAAGATTACAACTGTTATTGTTTACAGGAGGTCTGCTCTGTGTTTTCAGTGTTCAAATAATTTAATGGGAATTCCATTTACTATATGGCAACTTAAAAAATGCAGATAATTTATGAAAACATGAATGAAATTGGTGTTTTCCATCTTACCCAGGACTCACCAGAGGCTGGCAGTGGTCAGCGCCAAACTTCAGGTGGAGAAGCAGCAGAACAGATCTTTCTTCAACACTGTTAGCACGAGGCCAGTCCTGGAGCCCCCTTGTGTTGGAAATTTCAATAATCCTTTAGTGCTCAACGGAAATCTTACTCCAAGAGCAAACTTAAGGTTTTCTACCTCAATTCCACGCCCTTCGAATAATAGCATGGAGACTTACTTGACCAAGGTTAGTTCTATTATCTTTTTTCCACTGGGTTTCAGATTTCTGATATTAATGATCCTTGTTTGTAATTTGGTGAACTTCTGAGTTATTTATTTGACTTATGCACACTAAGTAAAAGCTGTCATTAACTGTGCTAATCAAGGAAACATTTAATGATTTTTTTGGTCCTAGATCTCTCGTTTTTAAGAGATACTTTTTAAATTTCTTGAAAAGCTGCATTGAAATTCTACTTTAGAAATGAAATCTTATTGCCTAGTAACTGAAAGTATACTTTAAAATGTTTGACTTTCTAATTGATTTCACTTTGGCAGTGGTTCATAATCATTTCTGAGCTTTGCTGCACCCACTGCAGTTTATCTACCCCTAAGCATAAGTGAAAAGGCAATGGCACCCCACTCCAGTACTCTTGCCTGGAAAATCCCATGGACAGAGGAGCCTGGTAGGCTGCAGTCCATGGAGTCTCGAAGAGTCGGACATGACTGAGTGACTTCACTTTCACTTTTCACTTTCATGCATTGGAGAAGGAAATGGCAAACCACTCCAGTGTTCTTGCCTGGAGAATCCCAGGGAGTGGGGAGCCTGGTGGGCTGCCCTCTATGGGGTCGCATAGAGTTGGACATGACTGAAGTGACTTAGCAGCAGCAGCAGCAGCAGACAGTAAAGAGAGATCTGTTGCGTGTTTTAAATTTTGTTCTAAATAACCCAAAATGTGGATAATTCATTGTTGACTGATTTTAGTTAACCAGGTTTTATCTGGAGAAAATGAACACCCTTTTAAGGACGAATCTCTTCAGTTTTGGCCTGCTTGATTCAAATAAAGATTTTTTCCTTCCAGTTCTCTGTCCTGTTTTTAAAAAATATTTATCCTTTCTAAATTAACTATATCAACTGCTACAAATAGGAGTTTGATATTGATTTATTCTTATTTATGCATTTAAAGTGCATAATTTAGTTAGAAAGTCATGTCATGCCACAAGCATTGTTCAATTATATAGGAAGGATTTATATATTCATTTTGTCTATGTTATAGTTAAAAATCTATGTGTTTTTTCTTTACCTGAGAAAGTAGCTGGCCCAGGACTCAGTAAGAATGCCATTGGCTTTGTTACTTCTTTTGTAGAGTTAGGAACTTTGAGTAAATCAATGATTCTCATATCTTACAAAAGTTTTTTCTGCAAAGAAAACAACCTTTCTTCTAAAAAAAACTTCTGCGTGGAACCGTGTTATATAAAGTGGAGACAAGTATAGAACCGTTTAGCTCAAGAGTGGGCAGAGCCCCTGCAGCTGTGACTTCTCTGTTCCTCAACCCTGCAGCGACCCCTGGGGGACCTTCCCCTTCTGTGGGACGTAGTTCGGAAACTAACACTGATGAGAGAATCCTTCTCGCTAAACGTCTTCAGAATTGAGTCTTGCTGGCACGTTGTTTTCTTGTATATAATTTTCTCACCTTTCTTTGTTTTTGTAAAATGGAAAAGTTTAAAGAAAATCACAGATGTGTTCTCCTTATTAACATTCGACTCAAACTACTTCCTCTATTTGAACAGGATCCTCACCTAGAAATCAAAATAAAGTCTCGGAAGTACATATTTAGGCCAGGAGCTTTTAGGGGAGAAGATAGTAATCTTGTGGGTCATTCTGAGGATTATGGGTCATTCCCTAATTCTTTGAAATTATGTGTACTTGATAGACTGATATTTATTGTACTTTTTATCAGATTAATCTAAATAGCATTCCATATATATGTTCTGTGTTATCTATAAGCAGAATAAGTAGGAATTCATTTTCTTTTATTTGTGTGATTTTTTTTCTACTGAGGTAGTCTTCAGGTTAGGTCTAGTCTCTAAAAGTATTATTTAAAAGTCACATTTAATAAGTTATAAACATATAACTTGTTTATCTTAAAGATAAATATTTGACTTATTTCAGATGCGGCGGGAGTTGGACAGGAGTATAGCTAGAGCACTAAGAGAAGGTATGTTGCCAAAATGTATGAATTAAATTTAGACATTGATTTCAGAAATACACTGTAAACAATAAATGGCGTCTCTTTCCATTGTTTGGATAACAGATGCTGTGTTAAATATTGTTTTATATACATAGCTAATGAAAAATGTGAAAGCGTGAGCAGTCATAGTGAAAAATATCCTTCTTCATTTATTCATCATGTACCATAGCTTGAGAAACAGTCTCTGAAGGTCTGTGTATTTCTTTTTATTTCTAGCTGTATCCTTCTTCTACTTCCTCCATCCCTGTGGAGCTGTCTTCCTACACCCTGACACGATTCTCAGAAAACATGCCGCTCATCAGCTTCTCAAGTGTCTGGTAGTGGTTAAGGCTAGGAAACCCAGACTCGAGCAGTCACGTTTGTGTAGCTGTCACTTGGTGGGTGACTTTAAAATTTCTCTGTCACTAGATACGTCACCAGTTTATCTTTTACCCTCAGGAAATGCTCCAAACACCCACGTCAGTTTGGGTCCTGCCAAAGTAGTTGGCCTTATCTCTTTACCAGCTTACTCTGCCGCTTAGCTCTGCATCTAACCAGCCAGACTGTGTAGGATCCCACAGATTCGCTTGCTCACCTCCGGTCTCTGTACGGGCTTCTCCCCTCCGTCTCTTGCACTTTTTCCTGTCCTTCAGGTAGCTACATACATATCACCTCCACCAGAAAGCTGGCAGTATTGACACAAAGCTGGCTTCCCCTCCTGAGTGTTCCTTGTGCCGTCTTTTATATCTTAGTATTTGTGACTCTGTATGGAAACTGCCTGTTTGTCTGTTTTTCCAGTTTGGGGCATATCATTTTTCAGGGTGGACTGGGTCACCTTCATCTTGTAATTCCAGCGCTTGTCACAGAACCTTTGCATGAATACATGACTATTCATCATTTCACTCAATTGCATGAGTACATGAATGAAGAATGAGAAAACCAGGAGCTCTGATACTCAGCCCCACATGTGACCATAAGCAGATTAGAAAATTGTACTCTTGATTAGTATTTTGTGTTGTGTCATCTATAGATATATTTCATTTTTCAGAATACTAGGAAAGGTCTCAGGGTTTTTTGTTTGTTTACTAATCTTAGTTAACCCAGGTGTTTTAGGTAAAGAATATAATTCTTTCCTTTTCTTTCAGTTGATCCTCAGTTTGCATCTGATGCCTTTAGAGTGTCTTCTCGAGGATCTACAGATGGGTCAAATGTGTGTGATGACCTACTTTTGTAAACAGAAGAACAAGATATACAGATTTGCAAGGAAAAATACATGATTCAGAAAGATAAATAGTAAAAGTTTCTCTACTGGACCATTTCCATGCCATTTCATTGTTTCCCATTAAACATGATGAGAAAATCTTTATTAAAGGAAAATATTTTTGTATTATGTGTGTATGATGAAAATTTATATAGCATTTTAAGTGATGTTTCTCTGCATCTAACTTAGTTTTTAGCAGATTTAAACATCAGCACTGTTGAGTTTTCCATATTCTAAGTGATAGTGTTAGTCACTCAATCGTGTCTGACTCTGTGCGACCCCAGGGACTGTAGCCCACCAGGTTCCTCTGTCCATGGAATTCTCCAGGCTAGAATACTGGAGTGGGGAGCCATTCCCTTCTCCAGGGGATCTTCCAGACCGTGGGATCAAACTTGGGTCACGTGCATTGCAGGTGGATTCTTTACCATTTGTGCCACCAGGGATGCCCTTTACAAACTCACACTGAGCCCTAATACCAGCTGTTTAAACAGCACCCAAAGAGCCAGACTTGTCTTTAATTTTTAGTGGTGTTGATTGATAGCTTTTTTATATTTTCCAGTTTTTATCACTATATATAGACCTAAAGATTTAGATACTGCTGTATGGCTTCCGTCAATGTTTTGATGTATTACAGTTGTTAATAGTGGCATAAAACTTGCTATATATAACTTTAAACACAGATTCATAGGCATTTCCTCATGGAGAAATAAGATTTGCCTGAGTTTTTGCCTTTTAAATGAATTAACTTTTTATAATTTTTGTTTTTAATTAGAGGATAATTACTTTACAATATTGTGATGGTTCCTGCCAAACATTGACCTGAATTGGCATAGGTATGCGTATGGCCCCTGCCTCTTGAACCTCCCTCCCACGTCCCTCCCCATTCCACCCCTCTAGGTTGTCACAAAGCACCAACTTTGGGTTCCCTGCATCATACCACAAATTCCAAAAAGACACATGTACCCCAGTGTTCACTGCAGCACTACTTACAGTAGCTAGGACATGGAAGTAACCTAGATGTCCATCAACAGATGAATGGAGAAAGAAGCTGTGTATTATTCAACTATAGAAAGGAATGCTTTTGAGTCAGTTTTAATTGACTTGATTTACTTTTGGAGACAGTGTTAAAATTAGAGAAAGTTCCTCTCGATAAATAAGATTTGCCTAAGACTTTTCACCTTATCTTTACCTATCTACCAATCTATCTATTTTTGCTTTGCTTTTTGGAAAAAGTCTTAGAAGACTTTTTTTTTTTTTTTTTGGAGAAAGCACCAGACAAACAGACATTATCACAAAAGTCCCCTAACTCCCATATATCCTCCTAAGGTACCATTTATCCTTCCTAAATGTTATTTGTTCTCCCATAAGTGCCTCGCTCAAGTCACCTGTTATTCAGAAGATGCCTTTTTCTCCTACTCCCTATCATTTATGAAGTAGTATATCAACTCCCAGTAATTCCATTAATGCTGAAGAAGCTGACATTGAACGCTCTATGAAGACCTACAAGACCTTCTGGAGCTAACACCCAAAAGAGATGTCCTTTTCATTGTAGGGGACTGGAATGAAAAAATAGGAAGTCACGAGATACCTGGAGTAATAAGCAAATTTGGCCTGGGAGTCCAAAATGAAGCCGGGCAAAGGCTAACAGAGTTTTGCCAAGGGAGCGCACTGGTCATAGCAAACACCCTCTTCCACCTACACAAGACAAGATTCTACACATGGACATCACCGGATGGTCAATACTGAAATCAGGTTGATTACATTCTTTGCAGCCATTCAGGTATGACCTAAATCAAATCCCTTATGATTATACAGTAGAAGTGACAAATAGATTTAAGGGATTAGATCCGATAGAGTGCCTGAAGAACTATGGACAGAGGTTCATGACATTGTACAGGAGGCAGTGATCAAGACCATCCCCAAAAGAAAGATATGCAAAAAGGCAAAATGGTTGTCTGAGGAGGGCTTACAAATAGCTGAGAAAAGAAGAGAAGCTAAAGGCAAAGGAAAAAAGGAAAGATATACCCTCCTCAATACCAAGTTCCAAAGAATAGCAAGGAGAGATAGGAAAGTCTTCCTCAGTGATCAGTGCAAAGAAATAGAGGAAAACAATAGAATAGGAAAGACTAGAGATTTCTTCAAGAAAATTAGAGATACCAAAGAAACATTTCATGCAAAGATGGGTGCAATAAAGGACAGAAATGGTATGGACCTAACAGAAGCAGAAGGTATTATGAAGAGGTGGCAAAAATGCACAGAAGAACTGTACAAAAAAGATCTTCATGACCCAGATAACCACAAAGGTGTGATCACTCATCTAGAGCCGGACATCCTGGAATGTGAAGTCATGGCCTTAGGAAGCATCACTATGAACAAAGCTAGTGGAGGCGATGAAATTCCGGTTGAGCTATTTCAAATCCTAAAAGATGATGCTATTACAGTGCTGCACTCAATATGTCAGCAAATTTGGAAAACTCAGCAGTGGCCACAGGACTGGAAAAAGGTCCGTTTTCATTCCAGTCCCAAAGAAAGGCAATGCCAAAGCATGTTCGAACTACCGCACAATTGCACTCATCTCACGCGCTAGCAAAGTAATCCTCAAAATTCTCCAGGCCAGGTTTCAACAGTATGTGAACCTTGAACTTCCAGATGTTCAAGCTGGATTTAGAAAAAGCAGAGGAACTAGAGATCAAATTGCCAACATTCAGTGGATCATCAAAAAAACAAGAGAGTTCCAAAAAAACATCTACTTCTGCTTTATTGACTACACCAAAGCATTTGACTGTGTAGATCAAAAAAAAACTCTGGAAAATTCTTAAAGAGATGGGAATACCCGATCACCTGACCTGCATCTAAGAAACCTGTATGCAGGTCAAGAAACAATAACTGGACATGGAACAACAGACTGGTTCCAAATCAGGAAAGGAGTACGTCAAGGCTGTTTATTGTCACCCTGCTTATTTAACTTATATGCAGAGTACATCATACTAAATGCTGGGCTGGATGAAGCACAAGCTGAAATCAAGATTGCTGGGAAAATATCAATAATCTCAGATATGCATATGACACTGCCCTTATGGCAGAAAGTGAAGAAAAACTAAAGAGCATCTTGATGAAAGTGAAAGAGAAGAGTGAAAAAGTTGGCTTAAAACTCAACATTCAGTTTGCATTCCCACCAGCAGTGTAAGAGGGTTCCCTTTTCTCCACACCCTCTCCAGCATTTATTGCTTGTAGACTTTTGGATAGCAGCCATTCTGACTGGCGTGAAATGGTACCTCATAGTGGTTTTGATTTGCATTTCTCTGATAATGAGTGATGTTGAGCATCTTTTCATGTGTTTGTTAGCCATCTGTATGTCTTCTTTGGAGAAATGTCTATTTAGTTCTTTGGCCCATTTTTTGATTGGGTCATTTATTTTTCTGGAGTTGAGCTGTAGGAGTTGCTTGTATATTTTTGAGATTAGTTGTTCGTCAGTTGCTTCATTTGCTATTATTTTCTCCCATTCTTAAGGCTGTCTTTTCACCTTGCTTATAGTTTCCTTTGTTGTGCAAAAGCTTTTAAGTTTAATTAGGTCCCATACAGTGTGGAGATTCCTTAAAAAACTGGAAATAGAACTGCTGTATGATCCAGCAGTCCCACTGCTGGGCATACACACTGAGGAAACCAGAGGGGAAAGAGACACGTGTACCTAGATGTCCATCAGCAGATGAATGGATAAGAAAGCTGTGGTACATATACACAATGGAGTATTACTCAGCCATTAAAAAGAATACATTTGAATCAGTTCTAATGAGGTGGATGAAACTGGAGCCTATTATACAGAGTGAAGTAAGCCAGAAAGAAAAACACCAATACAGTATACTAATGCATATATATGGAATTTAGAAAGATGGTAACAATAACCCTGTGTACGAGACAGCAAAAGAGACACTGATGTATAGAACAGTCTTATGCACTCTGTGGGAGAGGGAGAGGGTGGGAAGATTTGGGAGAATGGCATTGAAACATGTATAATATCATGTATGAAATGAGTCGCCAGTCCAGGTTCGATGCACGATACTGGATGCTTGGGGCTGGTGCACTGGGACGACCCAGAGGGATGGTATGGGGAGGGAGGAGGGAGGAGGGTTCAGGATGGGGAACACATGTATACCTGTGGCGGATTCATTTCGATATTTGGCAAAACTAATACAATATTTTAAAGTTTAAAAATAAAATAATTACGAATAAAAAAATAAAATAAAATAAAAACTAAAAAACACAAAAAACTCAACATTCAGTAAACTAAGATAGCATTTGGTCCCATCACTTCACTGCAAATAGATGGAGAAACAATGGAAACAGTAAAAGACTTTATCTTTTTGGGCTCCAAAATCTCTGCAGATGGTGACTGCAGCCATGAAATTAAAAGATGCTTGCTCCTTGGAAGAAAATATATGACCAACCTCGACAGCATATTAAAAAGCAGAGACATTACTTTGCCAACAAAGGTCCGTCTGGTCAAAGCTATGGTTTTTCCAGTGGTGATGTATGTATGTGAGAGTTGGACTGAAAAGAAAGCTGAGCACCGAAGTATTGATGTTTTGAACTGTGGTGTTGGAGAAGACTCTTGAGAGTTCCTTGGACTGCAAGGAGATCCAACAAATCAATCCTAAAGGAAATCAGTCCTGAATATTCATTGGAAGGACTGATAGTGAAGCTGAAACTCCAATACTTTGGCCATCTGATTTGAGGAACTGACTAACTGGAAAAGACCCTGATGCTGGGAAAGATTGAAGGTGGGAGGAAAAGGGGATGAGAGATGAGATGGTTAGATGGCATCACTGACTCGATGCACATGAGTTTGAATAAGTTCCGGGAGTTGGTGATGGACAGCGAAGCCTGGCGTGCCGCAGTCCGTGGGGTCGCAAAGAGTCAGACACGGCTGAGCTACTGAACTGAACTGACTGCTACCAACCCCCAGTTGTAGTCACCCCTTACAGTCACATTTCTTTGTGAACCTCTGCATGTTATTGTTTTGTTGCTCAGTCGTGTCCAATTCTTTATGACCCCATGGACTGCAACACGCCTTGCTTCCCTGTCCTTCACCATCTCCCAGAGTTTGCTTAAACTCACGTCCATCGAATCAAACATGCCATCTAATCATCTCATCTTCTGTCACCCCCTTCTCTCCAGCTCTCAGTCTTTCGCAGCATCAGGGTCTTTTACAATAAGTTGATTCTTCGCATCAAGTGGCCAAAGTATTGGAGCTTCAGCATCAGTCTTTCCAATGAATATTCAGGGTTGATTTCTTTTAGATTGACTGGTTTGTTCTCCTTGCTGTCCAAGGGACTCTCAAGAGTCTTCTCCAGCACCACAGTTTGAAAGCATCAGTTCTTCAGCGCTCAGCCTTCTTTATGGTCCAACTCACACATGTGTACATGACTCCTGGAAAGCTTGAATCTTTTGGAGATTAAATCTCCTGTCAGTTGCATCATTTGCAAATATTGTCCCCCATTCTGTGGGTTTTCTTCTCTCTTGTTTATGATATCCTGTGCTGTACAAAAGCTTGTAAGTTTAATGAGGTCCCATGTGCTTATTTTTGTTTTTATTTTCGTTACTCTTAGAGGTGGGTCAAAAAAGATATTGCTATAGTTTGTGGCAGAGAGTGTTCTGCCTATGTTCTCATTTAAGAGTTTTATAATGTCTATCCTTACATTTTGGTCTTTAATCCATTTTGAGTTTGTTTCTGTGGATGGTGTTAGGGAGTGTTCTGATTTCATTCTTATACGTGTAGCTGTCCAGTTTTCTCAGCACTGCTTATTGAGGAGGCTGTCTTTTCTCCACTGTATAGTCCTGCTCCCTTTGATTGCTATAGCTTGTAGTATACTCTGAAGTCAGGGAGCCTGATCCTGTCAGCTCCTGCTCTTCTTTCTCAAGATTGTTTTGGCTCTTCAGGGTGTTTTGTATTTCCACACACACTGTAAAATGTTTTGTTCTAGTTCTATGAGAAACACCATTGGTAATTTGATACAAATTGCATTGAGTCAGTAGATTGCTTTGGGTAGTATAGTTATTTTGACAGCAGGAAACAGTTTATTCAGAGTGGTTCTAGGTATGTGGTGGCCGCCTTGAATTAAATCAGATTCAATCAGATTCATTAAATCAGATCTGATTTTCCCAGCCTATGGCTCTTTGTGTCCTGCAGAAGGCGCCAAATGACTGGCCAGAGCTCTGATGCTTTGGAAAACGTGAAATGTAATTTTAAAAGGCCAGCATCTTAAAGCATTCAGTGATCTGTCTGCGACCCTTCCCTTTGCTTCATTTTAGTGTGGCGTGGGTCAAAATGAGAAGCAGACAGGAAAATGGTTGCCTCTCCTGGCATGTGGTAATATTGTGGAATATGGAAATGTGAGTCAAACACAGAGACAGCCCCGTCAAACAGCACCTAAACACAGAGGACGGGAGTGTGTCCTTGGTCTTCTGAAAAGATTATACAGTAAAGAATGGAAGTGATGAAACATGCTTCAGAAAAAAGGTAAAGAGAAAACATTTTAGAAAAAACCTATAAAAAGAATAAAAAGTTGTAGATGAAAGAGAGAGGAGAGCTCAAGGGAGCATGAGACCAGGGAAGGTGGATGAAAGTACTGACATGGGAGCTCCCGGAGGCAAGATCCTAGTCCTCTATTTCTTGCAGTTATAATAATAATAAGTGAATTTCAGATGAATATCATAGTAGTGGACAAGAGAAAATACGCCAGGTCATCTGAAACCAATGGAATTCTTTATTTCAAGGGACTCTATATAATTTTTATATATTATATTTTACATATATCTTACAGACTGCATTGTGTGTGTGTGTGTGTGTGTGTGTGTATATATATATGTCTGCTGCTGCTGCTGCTAAGTCACTTCAGTCGTGTCTGACTCTGTGCGACCCCATAGACGGCAGCCCACCAGCCTCCCCCATCCCTGGGATTCTCCAGGCAAGAACACTGGAGTGGGTTGCCATTTCCTTCCCCAAAGCATGAAAGTGAAGAGTGAAAGTGAAGTCGTTCAGTCGTGTCCAACTCTTCGTGACCCCATGGACTGCAGCCTACCAGGCTCCTCCATCCAAGGGATTTTCCAGGCAAGAGTACTGGAGTGGGGTGCCATCACCTTCTCCATATATCTATATATATATATATATATATGACAATGTCAGGTGCTAAGTTTCAAATTTTCAGTGATACCAAAGAGAATGTTGCAGGAATTTAGGAGGAAGTTGCGTGGCTATGCACTACTGTGGTCGGGAGAGAAGGACAGCAGCTCTGGGAGGGGCTGGGACATGGCCTGGGCCCTGACTGATGGGAAGTGAACAGGATATTTGAGATGAATGAACAGAATTCGCTTCCTATGCCAGTTGTTAAGCAAGGGCATTATGAACATCCATAAATCTAAAGAGTGGAAAAACATGGCCAGAGATTAAAAGAATAATCTTGCTAACTACCTTCAGAGGGGTTATAGTGGATGAGAAGCCACAAGTTCCTGGTTCAGCAACATCATCTCAGTGCTTTTTCAGTGTTCTGGTGCCAATAGCACCATTTTTTAAAAAAGTTTAATAAGTTAACAAATGATGGGAAAGCTTGACATGACATTTATTATATATATAATATATGTATCATATTGTATATATATATCCTGCTTGATGCTTTAAAAAGTTAAAATTATGATCATAAGATACATGAAGGGTATAGACAATTAGCATCTTAAGACCAGTATCAGGACTATTTGAAACCAGAGGAGGAAGATTAGCCTCATTAAAAGTTACTTCTTATTTAATAAAGAGAGCTATATTCCTCAAGACTTACACTTAGACATATTGATTATTTTTAGCTATGTTTTTGGAGAAGGCAATGGCACCCCACTCCAGTACTTTTGCCTGGAAAATCCCATGGACGGAGGGGCCTGGTAGGCTGCATTCCATGGGGTCACCAAGAGTTGGACACAACTGAGCGACTTCACTTTCACTTTTCACTTTCATGCATTGGAGAAGGAAATGGCAACCCACTCCAGTGTCCTTGCCTGGAGAATCCCAGGGACGGGGGAGCCTGGTGGGCTGCCGTCTATGGGGTCGCACAGAGTCAGACACGACTGAAGCGACTTAGCAGCAGCAGCAGCAGCAGCTATATTTTGCCTATCTCATTACATGAAAGAAATTTTAATCTAGATACTTTGTTTTCTTTACCCAGCTCTTCTTCCCCATCCCTCTTTCAAAGCATTAAAAGCAAAATATTTAAGCTGATTTTGTCCAGGAATTTTCACCATGCATATAGAGTATCCTGCTCGTGGCCTCCCTGTGTGGTGTTTATTCCCTGGTACTTTACTGGCAGGTTTCTCTGAACCTTAACGTCTAGAACCCATGACCTAAAGTGCTGAGAGATCTCCCCCTTCAGTTCAGTTGCTCAGCTGTGTCCAGCTCTTTGCGACCCCATGGACTGCAGCACGCCAGGCCTCCCTGTCCATCACCAACTCCTGGAGTTTACTCAAACTCATGTCCATTGAGTCGGTCATGCCATCCAACCATCTCATCCTCTGTCGTCCCCTTCTCCTCTCTCCTTCAATCTTTCTCAGCATCAGGGTCTTTTCCAATGAGTCACTACTTCACATCAGGTGGCCAAAGTATTGGAGTTTCAGCTTCACTATCAGTCCTTCCAATGAATATTCAGGACTGATTTCCTTTAGGACAGACTGGTTTGATCTCCTTGCAGTCCAAGGGACTCTCAAGAGTCTTCTCCAACACCACAGTTCAAAAGCATCAATTCTTCAGTGCTCAGCTTTCTTTATAGTCCAACTCTCACATCCACACATGACTACTGGAAATACCATAGCTTTGACTAGACGGACCTTTGTTGGCAAAGTAATGTCTCTGCTTTTTAATAGGCTCTCTAGGTTGGTCATAACTTTTCTTCCAAGGAGCAAGTGTCTTTTGATTTCATGGCTGCAGTCACCATCTGCAGTGATTATGGGGCTCCAAAAAATAAAGTCAGCCACTGTTTCCACTGTCTCCCCATCTATTTGCCATGAAGTGATGGGACCAGATGCCATGATCTTAGTTTTCTGAATGTTGAGTTTTAAGCCAACTTTTTCACTCTCCTCTTTCAGTTTCCTCAAGAGGCTCTTTAGTTCTTCTTCACTTTCTGCCATAAGGGTGGTGTCATCTGCATAAATGAGGTTATTGATATTTCTCCCAGCAATCTTGATTCCCACTTGTGCTTCATCCAACCCAACATTTCTCCTGATGTACTCTTCATATAAGTTAAATAATCAGGGTGACAATATACAGCCTTGACGTACTCCTTTCCCTGTAGGCAAAACATTTGATTTCTGCTCCCCTTGTCTTCCCATAAAAGGGAGTTTTGGAGGATAATTTCCCAGGAAATCTCCAGTGGTTTTAAGACCAAAGACTGGTTTTGATGCCTTATCTCATTCCTTCCAGCTGTTTTGAGTTCTGTTCTCCTTGGTTAGCAGAGGCTTATAAAAATGCATTGGTTATTTTGCAGCTTCACAGGTGAGAGAGCAGAGGCTTCCCAAGGGCCAATCCAGTTCCATTTGAGGCTGGACCAGTCATCCATGTGGTTGGCCTCTGGTTCTCATCAGCTGTCTTGTTCTGTGTAGAGTGAAGATGGTGTGCAGAGTGAAGGTACAGGCAGAATGCTTCACAGTTCCTGTGTTCCAAGAACAGAGATGCTCCGCCAGCTCACTCTTCAACCTTGTTTCCCAGCAGGTATGACAGATTTGTTTGAGTTCTGAGCTGCTGTCAGAGTGGAGAGTCTGATTGGATCTCCATGCTAACCAAAATGTTCAGCACTGGTGCATCGCATATTGACTGATTTCTAACTTGAAGTCCTGGGGTCTTCCTGGAGGAAAGGACAGCAGGGACTTGCTCTTGTGTATTGCCAGTGGTGGTGTCTTAGATCAAATGCCTGAGAAGTCCCAAAATGTGACCCAAGTCAGGTGACCCAGCCCTCCTTCCCATGTAGTGAACAGCGTCAGGGACATCTCTCCCCAGCGGTGGTACTTGAACTGTGTATTCTCATCTTCATCATGATAGTGTAGCAAACTCTTTTGTGCTTGGCAATGAAAAGATGGACAATTCAAACCAGATGATTATAATCCACGTGGCTCTGGATGTAATAAAGACAGTCATATGATGAGACACAGTCTATTTCTTACACACACATTCCACTCATATATGTTTGATTTTAATTGTACTCTGCATCTAATTATAGTCCTTTCTTGACTAGGCCCACATCGTCATGGACCGTGGGGCCCAGAAAGACAGCTAGGCAGGCACCAAACTGACCCTCCACTGGGGGTTATTTGAGAGCTGATCATAAGGCTTCAAGTTCATGGCTGCAGTGGGTGCTGCCCCACATCAGTAGCACAGAAACCTTCCTGTTGTACCAGAACGTCCATCTAAAAATGGGTAACATCAGTAGGAAGGCTGGGGCAGAGGGTAACACTGCCCTAGCAGGTTAACAGCCCTTGAAAACCAACCAATCTCAGGTCCCCTGGAAACTAGAGAGGCCTGTAGCTGTCACAAACAGGTCAGACCATGTATGAACTCACAGGAGACTCAGTCTGGCGCTCTGGGGATCAGAGCAGATGATTTAAAGTCTCTTTCTATATATCTGTGTGTTCTTTGGGAGAAAAGATTGGGGTGGGGCAGCAAACTGATTTCAAAAATTCTACACTAAGGAAAGTTAAACAGCTTTCTTTAGCCTTTAATATTCTGGTTTGATTGCAAATCTCTAAGAGGGGGAAATAAAAGGGAGCTTTTCCCAAATGTTTTTCAACTGGGATTCCATCTTCACTGGGAATCACTCACATTTCAACATGCACAAATGCCCCCCAACCCCGCCCCAACCCAGTTTGGAGAATGCCAGCTGGAGAGGTCAGGGAATCTCCCGCTGTCCAGGGTTGCCAGCTCTGCTGAGACTCAGCTCCCAGGTCAGTGGTTTGGCAGTCCAAAGGGGTAGCCTTCACAATTGGACCCCCACATGCTTGGCGGTATGTGAATGCTTGCTAAGGTTACATCAATACGTGGATAAAAAAAAATTGAAGATCCACAGCCTGCCTGTGCACCCTTTCCAAAGGTTACTCTGCCGAGAGCTGAGCAGCAGTGAGCGGTCCCAGGTGGGCGGAGGGGCTTGCTTTCTACAAAGATCTCTCCATAAAGGTGAGACCTGCCTCTCTCCCTCTGCTTACTATGATGAGTTTCTCCAGGGCCCACAGATCTTTTGAGTGCCAGACAAAATAGTGTTTTTTGAGAGAGTGAAAGTCTGTTGATTTAGTATTAAATCTTTTTCCAACTCAGATGATTTCTTATACTTTGCTTTCATGAAATTTGAGGGAAGACTGAGTTGAGCTCTGTTAAAAGTTAGATCATTAAAAATCATTTTGATGATAGATCACCCTATCAGAGGGAGCTCTGTAATGGACATTACTATGATAAAGTTCCTTTCATTTTCATGAAAAATGTTTCATAGTGTGTACAATAACTGTAACAACAATAATTGTAAAATGAAATTAATGTTGGTGAGGATTGCCATCTCTTTTAGGAAATAGATGCATCTTAATTTAGCAAGTCTGATGAAAACTGGTTTTTCCAATAACATTGTACTTTTTATATGTAATAATTATTTATGAAATCCTGTTGTGATAAATCACATATTAATAGTACCTATCATGATAGTTCAGTCTAGAATTATTTCTTTAATATCTAGAGCTACTTGGCCACAGGATTTAAACATTACCTTCAAATTAAAATGTACAAAATTAAATTCAAGTTATATACATACTTTTGCTGCAGATAAGTATAAGTGATCAATGAAAGGATTTTAGGCATAAAATGTATCACATTAATATAAAATTATGTGAGAAAAGTAGAGTGGAAATACAACTTTAAGGAGTAAATGAAATAACTTTTGCCTACTAAAGATGAGCTTGTAGGTGTATATTAAAATGAATTAAGGTGGATCTCAAATTGCTGTGGCATTAGATTGTCCTGGAAACAGTGAAGAAGTCATATTAGGATTTTACTTTTAAATGTTTCCTACTTCTGTTTCACCAGAGATTATATCCTTTGCAACTATTTAGATTGATGAAGAAATGTTTTAGATGTTAACTTAAACAGGTGTGAAATGTCATATCGTGTTTTTTTGTTGTTGTTTTTTTTCAGTTTGTCCAAATCTGTAGCATGGACTGCAGCTCACCAGGGCCCCGTCCCCTGGGATTCTCCAGGCAAGAACACTGCAGTGGGTTGCCATTTCCTTCTCCATGCATGAAAGTGAAAAATTTGAAGTCGCTCAGTTTAGTTTTATGGACTGCATTGCCCACCAGGCCCCTCCGTCCATGGGATTTTCCAGGCAAGAGTACTGGAGTGGGTTGCCATTGTCTTAGTATTAATATGCATTTTGAAATATGCACAAATGAATAATTTGAAAAGACATATAGTTTAAAGAATTATTTTAAGGGGTAACCAAGCAGGAAATTGAAAGTCTCTATATCCAACAACACATAATAAAAATGAAAAAACAGGGGTCCAGAAATGGCTCCATTTGGTCTGGTTCAGGCTCTTTCCACACTTCCTCCCCCTGCCCTCCCTCTAGTGCAGGATCCAGGGCTAACAGGTCCTCAGCTCCCAGCTTAATATTCCACGTTACCACTGCTCTCCTCCTCCCACGTGTGGCACTCATTTCTTTCACACTTAATGACAATCATGTTGACTTGGCCCTGGGACCACCTCATGGAACTATCCAGGCCGTCATCATCCCCTGGCCCACACTCCCTGCCTCACTCTTGCCTCAAATCCCAGAAACTCTCAGACAATAGAAAGCCCAAGTTTAGGCCAGGCCCTAAGCCCTTGTCCATCTATCATCATCTGAACGATTGCTATTAATTTGTGCATTTGCAGTTTTCAAAGTGCCTCCCTCTTTATACTTCCTCTTTTCCTCTTTACCACAACCTGCTGTGATAGATGAAGGTAGAAGATGGATGGATGGATAGGTAGGTAGGTAGAAAGAAGAAACTGGGGCTCAGAGGATTTAAATGGTTTGCCTGTGATGACACAGCAAGAAATGATGGCGTATTTGGAACCAGGTCACCTGTCTTCAGACTCTTCGCCTTATGCAGGACACCACTGAACCCAAGTCCAAGGTCAAAGAAAACCAATTGGAATCTTTTGAGCCTGGGGTGGCCCACTCAAACCTTACTGATCATGTAACCCTGGAGATAGTGGTGGGTGTTAGCATGTGGTCCTTGTCCGATGGCCACTGTCTGGGGCCTTCACACTTCATCCAGGTTCTCTGCCAGACATTTGGAAAGGACTTACAGCCGGGGAAATGAACACATTTGTGTACTTCCACGTACCGTGGGACAAGATTCCTTAGAACAGGACATGATGGTGTGGAGCTAAGAGAGCTGAGTATAAACAAACATTCACATAAAAATGGGCAAGTTTTGCCATGAGTGGTGTTTTAGTCTGGATAGCTGTACCAGAAATAAAACTTGGGTAGATGTCAAAACACCAGTCATCTAACTTCAGCTTTATTTTTAGTTAAAGACACTGACTTTTAGAAACCAAGAGAATACTAAACCTGTTTCAACTCACCTCAGAGTGCCCAAATTAATAGTTATTTCTGGCTAAGTTGACTTCACCTATGCTTTTGTGTCATTTTTTGGAAAACTTTTGAGGATACTTTTTTTTTTTTAAGTGCATTCAGACATACAGTTTAAAAAATAATTACTCCTACTATGGAGCTTGATATTTTTATTCTTCATTGTGAGGTATTTCCTTTGAGGCTGAGCCCTTAAAACGTTTAGAAGTTAGTTGGGATTCAGGGTCACAAAAAATTCAGACACAACTTTAGCAACTAAACAACAACTGAACAACAGAGTGATTGGTTCCCTAGAACTTAAAGGAGTCGATCTGTAAGTCAGATACACAGTGAATAATTTTAGTTCACTTAGCACGCACAGGGCATAGTTTACTAAAGAAAGGACCATGGCTTTATAACCAGCTGAAGGTTGCTCTCCAAGACCACCTGGAAGTTCAGGTGTGCAGATGGACAGGAGTTCAGCAACCCGAACTTATCCTACCTGTCCTCGTGGATGGGCCCCAGCTGTTTCCTTCTGAGCACAACTCAACTTACTGAGTAGTCAGGCTCACTGTCAGTGACCGACATGCATAGACTGTCCAGCAGGGAAGGGTGAAAGAGACCAGTGTAAATGACCTCCCCTGGCATTTGGGGCAGGCAAATCTATTCCTGTGAAACTTTGCTGTACAGGAGAAACAGCATCCAGACCCCTGGTGTCTACACATCAATAATGCTTCTGCTACTATTAGGATGAATAAAAGTCACCTCTCCCAGAGTTTCAAATATCGAGGATCATTTTACTTTCAGCTGCCAGTGCTGCATACAGAGAGGACACAGGGCTCTAGGGAGGTGGAGGGGCTTGCCTGAGATCATAATGCAAGTTATTAATGGTAAGTCAGAATTTTTTCTGATATCTCTTGACTCTAAACACCCACCTACTACTATCCACCTGTGAATTTGGAATCAATTTACAGATTAATTTACTATTTGTGGCCAGTGTTTGTGAAGTGTTGTAATGTCCTGTGCCAAAGATACTTGTGTGCGTGCTCAGTTGCTAAGTTTTGTCCCACTCTCTGTGACCCCATGGGCTGTGGCCTGCCAGGTTCCTCTGTCCATGGGATTTACCAGGCAATAATACCAGGAAGCAACAGTTAGAACTGGACATGGAACAACAGACTGGTTCCAAATAGGAAAAGGAGTACGTCAAGGCTGTATATTGTCACCCTGATTATTTAACTTATATGCAGAGTACATCATGAGAAACGCTGGGCTGGAAGAAGCACAAGCTGGAATCAAGATTGCTGGGAGAAATATCAATCCCCTCAGATATGCAGATGACACCACCCTTATGGCAGAAAGTGAAGAGGAACTAAAAAGCCTCTTGATGAAGGTGAAAGTGGAGAGGGAACAAGTTGGCTTAAAGTTCAACATTCAGAAAACGAAGATCATGGCATCTGGTCCCATCACTTCATGGCAAATAGATGGGGAAACAGTGGAAACAGTGTCAGACTTTATTTTGGGGGGCTCCAAAATCACTGCAGATGGTGACTGCAGCCATGAAATTAAAAGACGCTTACTCCTTGGAAGGAAAGTTGTGACCAACCTAGATAGCATATTCAAAAGCAGAGACATTACTTTGCCAACAAAGGTCCATCTAGTCAAGGCTATGGTTTCTCCGGTAGTCATGTATGGATGTGAGAGTTGGACTGTGAGGAAGGCTGAGCGCCGAAGAATTGATGCTTTTGAACTGTGGTGTTGGAGAAGACTCTTGAGAGTCCCTTGGACTGCAAGGAGATCCAACCAGTCCATTCTGAAGCAGATCCGCCCTGGGATTTCTTTGGAAGGAATGATACTAAAGCTGAAACTCCAGTACTTTGGCCACCTCATGCGAAGAGTTGACTCATTGGAAAAGACTCTGATGCTGGGAGGGATTGGGGGCAGGAGGAGAAGGGGACGACAGAGGATGAGATGGCTGGATGGCATCACTGACTCGATGGACGTGAGTCTGGGTGAACTCTGAGAGTTGGTGATGGACAAGGGAGGCCTGGCGTGCTGCGATTCATGGGGTCGCAAAGAGTCAGACACAACTGAGTGATGGAAATGAACTGAACTGAACTGAATATTGGAGTGGGTTGCCATTCCCTTCTCTAGGGCATCATCCCAAGCTCTCCTGCATCTCCTGCATTGGCAGGCAGATTCTTTACCACTCTGCCACCTGGAAAGCCTTCAAAGATGCTAATGGTATTTTATTAGTATGATTTGATATCTATTTATAGTGTAAGGCAGTAGCAACAGAATAAAAGCTATAGAAGAAAAATTTAAGTTGGAATCCATTCTGAAAATACTTGAAAAAAAAAAAAAAAAAAAAGATCAGGGATGGATAGAACACAACTGTGCCCAGACTGACAGCTTTGGGAGGAGTGGGATATTCCAGTCTGGAGTAGTCTGGAATATTCTCCATGCCCCAGTGCCGAGCACCAAGCCTGGCTCAAAGCTGACAGCCAGCCAGCGTGTGTTCATCCAGACTGAAGCACGTGCATGTTTGCATTTGAGCTGCTCTCTTAGTTCATCGAAAGGAGTATCTTAGAGTTTTTCATTTCTGATTCCTCCAGGGGTTCCTATCAGGCTCCCCTGGATTATTGGGAGGAAACTGGACCCTGAAAGTAGCCCAGGTGAGTGGGAACTCAGAAGGCATGAGTTCTTGCCTTGAAGTTCAGAACCTTGAAGCAGCCATGCAAGATGTGGCCAGGACGAGCTGCCAGTGCTGCTGGGCTGGTGTGTAGAAGAGGCCCCCTGGCCAGCTCATCAATCCTCATGCCCAGGAGCTCTAGCATCCAGAGCAAGGTGCTGGCTCCCAGGTGCTCCAAGCTGCGGGAGCTTCATCCATATTATTGTTTCTAACCTGCTGATGCAGGCTGCGTGTAAGTACAAGGAGAGGAGCGACTTGGGTTCACATGCAAATCCTCCTGAGCACCCCAGCCTGCTGCTGCCTTCCAAGAAGAGATGCGGCAGCTCTGCTGCTGAACCTCGGCAAGTCCTCTACATGTGTTTGTGATAGGAGCTTCCTCTTCCAGAACAGATACTGTTGGCTGTTTGTTTTCCTGAGACAATCAACTTTTGTTCTTTCCCAGCAGAATGCCTACACAGCCCTAGGCTTCTGTTTCTCTGGACTGTGGAAACACTGCTCTCCTTTTCAGCTCTCTCTGGAAAACTGTTAGGGACCTCCTAGAGAGGAAAGCTATTGCTTGGGGTTCTAAGTGGATCCAGGGGAGGAGTAGGGGGTGTGGGCACAGATGATACATGCACCAGTTTCATTAAGTGAGACAATGCAGATTGTCCACAATATCAAACGATACGCCTCTGGAAATCATAGCTGGCCAGGGGGTAGTTCACAGCTTAAGAAATGGCTTCGTAACTTATTCAGAGTGTGGCAAGTCCTTCAGGACTGTGAGCCCAGTATTTTCTAGCTACTCAATGACATGGGAAAAGAGGGGGAAATGTTCTAATGTGAAAGAAATGTAAAAGAGACCTAAGTCACATAATAATAACCTTACATAGTGTCTCAAAGAAGCCTACAGTAAGAAAGAGTGTTTTAGGTATTTGAGGAACTTTTAGATATTTGAGAACAAATAGGAATTTGTCTGTATCTGCTAGGTTATCAGATTTTTTGGTATATAATTGTTCATCGAAGTCTCTAACAATCCTTTGTTCTTGTATCTTATCATTTGTAATGTCTTCTCCTTCATTTAGAATTTTATTTCAGTCCTTTCTTTTTTTCTTGATGAGTCTAGCTAAAGATTTGTTTATATTTTTAAAAAACAGAGCTTATTAGTTTCATTGATATTATGTTTATTTTTTTGTTTTCATTTATTTCCATTCTGTTCTTTGCCTTCCTTATATTAATTTTGGGCTTGGTATGTTCTTATTTTTCTGGTTCCTTATTAGGTTGCTTATCTGAGAGTGTTCTTTTTTCTTAATGTACACATTTATTGTTATAAACTTTCCTCTGAGAACTTCTTTTGCTCCATCTGTTAAGTTTTGGTGGTATTCGTTTTCTTTTTTCTCTTTTTTTTTTTTTTTTGGTGCCTAATATCTATTGTTTAACTGCTGTGCTATAAAACCCATCACAGTGTCATGCCAAAAGGTACAAGTTTCTTTTATCTGACTTTCAGGAAGCTAGTAGAAAATTAATGTAAGACATGCTGGAGCAAAACAGGAGCAAAAAGCACTGAAGCTTGCAGAGGCCACTTCCACCTAGTGAAGTCCCCGCATGCAAGATTGCCACCCAGAAATACAGAGAGAGCCATGGGGTGCTCTACTTGGGCATCCTGAAATAATCCCAGAGCTGCGTGTTACAGAGATGTCCTTCAGTCTCTTCTGTTTGTAACTCAAATGTACAGAACGAAACTAGTTCCTCAGGCAGTATCAAAGCAGCTTTCCTCATGTCACAAAAATTTCCAGAAGTTGGAGACTTGGAAGTGGATCCCCAGTGGGGGCAGTGGTGTCAGAGCCCACAGCAGGAGGCTGGGGGAGAGGCTTACACGCCTCCACTCTCATCCTTGCTCACACACCACACCCCTTGTTTAGAACAGGTTACTCTAAATCAGCAGGAAATTCCACGCATGGTTAGATCGCACAATGACCCTTCACTGTCTGTTGAGTGCGGACAGTGTGGCCACCACGTTTCAGGTGCAGCGATGCAGCAGGGACGGAGACACCATGCTTCCTGTCGTTGTGGCATTTATAGTCGAGCAACGTCTGAAGTAACCTCATGTATAAAGAGGCAGAAACCTGGTTTTGGTAGACTTGATTGTCAGAAAAAGAGATCGTACCCTTTACACTTTACTGTCCTTCTATTTTCTGTATTTGTGTTTTTCGTCAGTTTGTCCTCCTAGGACTCCAGCTCAGACCAGTTATGTAGTAGTCTAAGAAACCAGCAGTAGTCCACAAGTTGGCTCCAATACGCTTTTTTTTCTTTCTTTCTTTTTTTTTTTGGTGGGTGAAGTAGCATAATCCACTAAATCCCTCAAGTTTTGGTACTGCTCTGTCATCTGGGAGTGCTCTAGGAACTGTGAATTAGAAAAACGTTGACAAATAAATTAGAAATCCCAGTGAGGTTGTTTGGATGTCTGGGTCACATGTGTCCCCAATTCTGTTCTGAGATATTCCATTGATTACCGATGCTGACCACCATGTCTTATGTTGACCTGGCCTTTGTAAACCAGGGGGTCCTGGTCAAAAATGTGGTCAGCATTCCACTGCAGAATCATAGTATCTCCCTAAGAGGAATATTAACCTTGGTTTCTATCACTAATTGAGAAGATAGAATAGAAGGTTTAAATGCTGGCTCCAGCATTTACTAGCAGTACGACCCTGAGAACTTAAGCAAGTTAATATAACCTCTCTAAACTATTGCTTTAGTTCATTATCAATAAATGAGGCTAATAATATTTACCTTGTAGTGCTGCAATGGTTAAATGATAAAGTCCGTGGTAGAGGGTTCATATACACTGTGGGCTTCCCTTGTGGCTTAGCTGGTAAATAATCTGCCTGCAATGTGGGAGACCTGGGTTCAATCCCTGGGTTGGGAAGATCCCCTGGAGAAGGGAAAGGCTACCCACTTCAGTATTCTGGCTTGCTTTTAACTTGTACCCTGGGCAGTCCCCTCACACGCTGATTCTGGACTTGGCCATGTGATGAGCCTTGATCAGTGGAGCGTTAGCAAGAGTGATGCAAGTGAAAGCCTGGTAAGTCCTTGCACATTGGGCTCTGTTTTCTTGGAATCCATCTGCCATGCTGTGAAGAAGCATAAGCAGCCATGTGGAGAAGCCCACTTGGAGGAGAATGGAGGCCTTAAGCCAACTCCCAACTGGGCTCCCAGCCTGCAGCCAGTACTGATTTCCATCCATCTGTATGAGTCCATTTTAGATCTTCTAGACATCCAACTCAAAGCCAGCAACATTCTTGAAGCCTAGTAACCTTGTGGTCAACCCCCAGAGCTGTAAGAAGGAATAAGAAATTGTGAGAAGCCATTAGATTTGGGGTGATGTGTTCTGCAGCAGTCGATAGCTAAAACAGAGCCGTGTGGAGTCCTGCCACCACAGGTGGCACTGGTTTTGTGTCTGCTGGAAGAGTGGAGAAGTCTGGAGGAATGATGAAGAGACTGTTTGGTGCAGGCTGAAACGCAGTGGAGGCTATCCTACTGGAAGCTGCAGGAAAGAGAACTTGAGTTCTATAGCCACAGAACAGTTACCAGAACTCTGCCGGTGGAAATGGAACTAGAAGAGGCGCCTCATGAACTTGGGGTCTGGCTAAGGAGATTCCTGGACAGGATGTTGAAAGTGTCATCTGCCTCCGTTTAGACACCTGTGGTAAAGTCCAGGAGGAGCTACTTGAGCTAAAGAAGGAAATGTTTAGATTTCAAGCAAATTTAGAAGAACTAAAAAGGCACTAGAACTTGTGGGTTTGATAATAAAATTGCTTTCATCTCTCCAAGGAAAATTTCTCAAAGTGAAAAATGGCCTTGGTTTGAAGATGAAATCCAGAGTGCTGTTAGTAAAACATGACCTCAGGGTCAACGTCTCTGTTAAAACATGAGCAAGATTTAAAGAGTATCTCAGTGATCCTCTCAGCTAAACAAGAAAACTTCTAAGAATCTTAAAGGTACCATGTAAAGCAGAACTACCAGATCATCCAGAGGAATTGGGAGAAATGTTACATTGTTATTAAGTCTTTAAATATATGGGTGGTTTCTTATGCAGCAATAGATCAGCCAAACAGGTCACTAATGGTTTTTAGATGCACTTGTATAATGGTAGGATAAAATATTTTTGACTTCACGTTTGACTTTTGCCATATAGTCAGAAAAGGGCTACTTTTGCAAAAATATTCAAAATTTTAATTTTTACCCACGTGCTCTGTATTTTTGTCAACATCTTTATTTTCTCTTCTTAAATTGTTAACTGGTCAAGTTGTATATAAGGGCTTCCCTTGTAAGCTCAGTTGGTAAAGAATCTGCCTACAATGCAGGAGATCCAGGTTCGATCCCTGGGTTGGGAAGATATCCTGGAGAAGGAAATGGCAACCCACTCCAGTATTCTTGCTTGGAGAATCTCATGGACAGAGGAGCCTGGCAGACTACAGTCCATGGGGTTGCAAGAGTCGGACACGACTTAGTGATTAAACCACCACCTTCACAAGTTGTGTATATTCTCATTTATTATTGGCTTGACATATTTCAAGCAGTTCTATGAGATTGCTTTCATCAACTTCATGAAATCCTGCACCTTTTGCAATATTTACAATTTCTTTTCACTTTTACTGTCCTTGAATTTATTATCTGCTATAATGTTGGTAGGATGGATACTAATGTCTTGAAAGAATGGGTCTTTGGTTAGACATTAATTTATAAGTAGTCAGTTTATTAATGAATAATTTTTCTGTAAGAAGTTGTGCTTCTTTTAAACAACCCAGACATTGGATTCTCATATAATGAGAGGCACTCCGGTACCACTCAATTTATAACTGAACAGGCCCTAGGACCACACAGGGCTTAACGTTCTGGGAGAAGCTGAGTTGAAGTATGTGATTCAGGCTCACTGTCTAAGAGGAGCTTCTGTTTTTCACCCTGAATCTAAATCTTGGTGCAACCCACTCAGATGTAACTTTGGGGCGGGAGAGAACTAGAGAGAAGTCTGGCCCACTTAGCATGCCATTGTAGCGTGGAAGAGGTAGAGAAAAGAAATGAGTGCTCTGTGAAGACAGCTTCTGCACAGTGTGCAGAAGGAGGCTGACAAGAAAGCTCTGCCAATGCGTGTAATCCTCCAAGGCACCATGAGCCTGCTCCTGGCAAGTGTGACCTGAGGCATGTCCTGGGCGCTAGGCAATAAAATCAGTACATCTTCATCTCTTGTGGGAAGATAGAAGAAGGAGCGGGTAAAGAAGTAGTAAAGCAGGAAAAGAGGAGTAAAGAATCTCCTGTCTCTACAGTGTCCGTCATACTGGAGAGAATCATCCATTAGGTGATGGGAGGCTGGTTGGTCAGAAAGTAGTGAAAGGAGGTAGGTATTGTACTCAGAGGGCAGATCCCTCTATATTTCCCTCTTCACGTTTCCCCTTTGGAGAGGAGATAAGAGAACTGAGCAAAGGAAGCCACACTTCTGGGCAGCATTGCTTTAGCAACTGTGATAGAAGCTGGTTACAGGAATGAGCTCTCCTCCAAGTTGAAGTTCAGAAGTTATTGCTAAAAAAAGCTGTAAGAGTTTTTAAAAGCCCATTTTCCCCAAAGTCTGTTACTAGAAATAGGAGGGAATTGAGTCCAAGAAAGGATTGAAGTGGAATGAGAAGCTCTGGAGTGAAGATCTAGAGATTTGTGTCAGATTAAGCTGAGATTGAGAAGAGGAGAGAGATCCAAAGGAATGTATTGTACTTCAAGTGGATTTCTTTAAAAGAGTTATTCCAGAAGAGTTACCTGCTTCTATTGCTGAGTGTTAAGCTTAGGTATTTCCACAAAGCACTCCTTTTTGTAAATAAAGAGTAGAACATGTATAGCTATATTATATTATAGTGATAATCTACTCCCAAAGCCCACACTTTTTTTTAGTTTGAACACACAAATTTAATACATGAAAAGATGACATTTAAACTGAATAAATTGTTTCAGTGTTGGATAAACTTTCAGCTGAGGTTGTACATTTATAGATACAGAACATATATATTTGTCCATTCATTTAACAATTATTCAGTGCCTGCTCACTGCTTGTCATTACATGTAGTGTTCATATTATTAATTCAAATTTAGAAAGCTTATTTTTAAAGGCTGTAATGTGTAAAGAAGTGTCACTGGCAGTAAGTCATAGAATTTTTAAATGGAAAAAAGTCAGTAATGGAAAATTTGGAAAAAAAAAGATATTCTTCTGCAATGTACTTTATCTTAGAGGTAGAAGTTGTTGAAATACTGACCACATTATGCCTTTGCAATGAGAGCACAGATAGAAAGGTTAATACATGCAGAAGGCAACTAAAAAAAAAATCAGGGGGAAAAAACATTCTAACTGTGATGCCTTTGGGGTTTTGCTATAAATGAACCTGTTGGACTTTTTCCTGATGCCAGAAAAGGGGCTGCAATCTAGTATTATTTATGTTTCAGTTATATTTATTAACCCTGTTATTCCAATGCTTTCACAGTAAACAAAAGAATCCCTGAACTGCTTCCAACTTTTCTATTCATTTCTCAACAGTCATCACAGTGTCCCATCAAGCCAAAAATCCTGTGAGATCCTTCCTCTGGAATAAGAGCCTGTTTCTCAGCAAGCTTTCCAACAGGATTTTAACTCTTCTATGTAGCTGGCAAAAACATTGAACCAGCAAATTGAAAACACACAGTGGTCTGTATGCTTGGGTCTTAATGAAATTTCCCATGTGTGCTATTCAGTCAGCTTCATACATTCTCAGGACAGGTACTGAAGAGCTGAGGACTCAGGCAAGTGCTTGGAGGTGAGAATTGGTCCAGGATACACAGTGTGTGAATTCACAGTCTAGAGAGTGGACCCAGCTGTGGGTCTTCTCTTTAGCAGGAGGGCTCTTCCCTTTTAAGAACTGTGTCCCATTCAGCCTGCCATGGCTTCTACTACCTCCCTGGGAGACTTCACTTCCTGTGGGAAAGAACCACTCATTGATAATATCTCAGGGAAAGTCAGAGCAGCATTAGAATAATCACACAGATACCCTCTCTCCACTTCTCAACTGTGGCTTATTTCCATTTGCTTCCAAGGACACTGATGTGAAAGGGAACAATGTGATATTGATGTCAATGAAACCCACCTTGCTCTCAGTCTGAGGGTTGGTTATGCTCTGAAATATAAAGGGGAACTTGGTTCCTTAGAGACTCATCTGAGCCCCACCATGCTAAATCTTAACTGTGGTCAGTTCCATGGACTTTATTTAAGTGAAGGTGTTTCAGAGGACGTTGAACAAGGTTCTCAAGCCATTCTTCCCCAGGTAAAGGCTGTGTCTTCCAAGGCAAGCCTTTCTCTCCCCAACCTGTTGATGGCACCAATTTGACTTTTGGTGGATATTCCCCCCAAAAGGAGGGTGCTCTGTTTTATTCACTTCTGTATCCCCAGAGCCTAGAATAGTGCCTGACACATGGCAGTTGACATGGAAATGTTGCAAGTTATTTGTTGAAACATACATGTGATTGACAACAGTGTCAAGATGCTCAAGTCTATGCCTAACCACTTCCATTTGGCATCTAGAAACTTACACGAGAGGATGGTGGGGATTTGGTTTGATAGACTTAAAATTGCAACAGGAATTCTTAGACCCTCAGCTCAGCTTCTTGAAAAATCAACTAGTCCCCCTGTTTCTGTTTTGCCAACTGTGAAAAGGGGTCTGGCCAAGTCTTCACTGTGACAGAGTGAGGAAAAAATGTGAGTGCAGTGTTTAACACCTAACAGAGTGATGCATTCTTGAGAGGTGCTTGTCAACTCCACTCTTAGCTCCTTCTTTTTCTGAAATGCAGACATGGAAAACTATAGAGTGAGATGTCTATCAAGAGTCCATCCCTCTTGTTTCTATCTTCTCCTGATAGAATTGTCATGGATTCAGCACCAGAATGGTTGTTTAGGCTAAATATTGGTCCCCAGATTGGATGGATTGAAGCTATTATAGACAATGCCTACATGTCCTAAACCTGCCTTCTGAAAATGTACTCTATGAACTTGCAAGGGAAGGACAATGTATGTGGCATGTCAGCAGTCCCATAACTTCCCTGTTATAGAACAAGATTCCCACAGAGTTTGAACACAGAATTATCTTTCAGGAAGGCCCTGTTTGGGAGCCAAGGGACCCCAGGCAGGGATTCCTAACCCCAAGCCCCATTCCCAGCATCCCTAACTGCCTGTAGTTATGTGACCAGGGCAAGGCATTTAACCCTTGGGACTCAGCTTCTTTGTCTGTGAAATAATACTGGCTTCCTGCCTCCCAAGGGGACAGAAGGAAGACTGATTTAATATTTACATAGCACATTGAGAACCTCCAAGAAAGGCACCATACAACTGGGAAATATGATATAATGGGAAGAATGTCTTTTAAGTTGTTGGTCTCTGCTCAGCCTTTCCACATGTCTCTGGTCAGGCCTGTTCCACATGTACAATATTAAAATGACAGGTGAAGGGGTTTGATTGGATAGTGTGCTAGTCAGGCATTGTCAGAAAAACAGATGAAGATATATATATATATATCACCATATATAATATATCCATAATATATATCAGCCCACATATATTTATATCACTTAAGATATAGGCATATGCCATTTTCATTATCAATATGCAGTTGCTCATGTGTCCGACTCTTACAAACCTAACAGTTTCCATGGGATTTTAAACAAGAGTACTGGGTGGGGTGCCATTGCCTATATCACCAAATCGATGATATGTATATATTATTAGAATATATGTATATATAATATATATCAGGATATTTGTATATACTTAGGATTACATTTTTCAGCCAGTACTCTAACTTCCCATTGGAGGGCCTTAGGCTGCAGTCAGCTAAGTTGGGACATGATTTGACCAACTTTGCTTTTCATTATCGTGCACTGAAGAAGGTTGGCCACTCCAGTGTTCTTGCCTGAGAATGTGAGCCTGGGCTTTATTGGGTGCAAAGAGTCAGACTTGATTGAAGAGAAGGATATAGGCATATATTTTTTTCATTACCATTTTCACCATTGCACCAGTATTTGTTATTTCAAACTTTGTTTTCTGCAACTGGTGTTGAGCAAGTTGGTTGGTACCGTTTTCCCACCAGTATTTGCTCACTTTGTGTTTCTGAGCTTGTCTCACTAAGGTCAGCCCAAGGCTGAGGGTTTACTCTGTCAGTAGTAGGGACCTATACTAATGCATTCTTATGGTCCCAGGAGCTGCCTGTGGCTCACATCATGAACTCTTTATTGCAAACTTCAGACTTAAATTGAAGAAAGTAGGGAAACCACTAGGCCATTCAGGTATGACCTAAATCAAATCCCTTATGATTATACAGTGGAAGTGGCAAACAGATTCAAGGGATTAGATCTGATAGACAGAGTGCCTGAAGAACTATGGATGGAGGTTCATAACACTGTACAGGAGGCAGCAATCAAAACCATCCCCAAGAAAAAGAAATGCAAAAAGGAAAAATGGTTGTCTGAGGAGGCCTTACAAATAGCCAAGAAAAAGAAGAGAAGCAAAAGGAAAAAGAGAAAAGGAAAGATATATCCATCTGAATGCAGAGTTCCAAAGAATAGCAAGTAGAAATAAGAAAGCCTTCCTAAGTGATCAATGCAAAGAAATAGAGGAAAACAATAGAAAAGGAAAGCCTAGAGATCTCTTCAAGAAAATTAGAGATATCAAGAGAACATTTCATGCAAAGATGGGCATAACAAAGGGCAGAAATGGCATGAATCTAACAGAAGCAGAAGATATTAAGAAGAGGGGGCAAGACTACACAGAAGAACTATACAAAAAAGATCTTCATGATCCAGATAACCATGATGGTGTAATCACTCAACCAGAGCCAGACATCCTGGAATGTGAAGTCAAGTGGGCCTTAGGAAGCATCACTACGAACAATGCTAGTGGAGGTGATGGAATTCCTGTTGAGCTACTTCAAATCCTAAAAGATGATGCTATGAAAGTGCTGCACTCAATATGCCAGCAAATTTGGAAAACTCAGCAGTGGCCACAGGACTGGAAAAAGTCTGTTTTCATTCCAATCCCAAAGAAAGGCAATGCCAAAGAATGCTCAAACTACCACACAATTGCACTCATTTCACTTGTTAACAAAGTAATGCTCAAAATTCTCCAAGCCAGACTTCAACAGTACGTGAACCATGAACTTCCAGATGTTCAAGCTGGATTTAGAAAAGGCAGAGGAACCAGAGATCAAATTGCCAACATCTGTTGGATCATAGAAAGAGCAAGAGAATTCCAGAAAAATATCTACTTCTGCTTCATTGACTCCACTAAAGCCTTTGACTTTGTGGATCACAACAAACTGTGGAAAATTCTTAAAGAGATGGGAATAGCAGACCACCTAACCTGTCTCCTGAGAAATCTGTATGCGGACAAGATGCAATAGTTGGAACCGGACATGGAACAACGGACTGGTTCCAAATTGGGAAAGGAGTACGTCAAGGCTGTATACTGTCACCCTGCTTATTGAGCTTATATGCAGAGTACACCATGCAAAATGATGGCCTGGATGAAGCACAAGCTGGAATCAAGATTGCCAGGGGAAATATCAATAACCTCAGATATGCAGATGACACCACCCTTATGGTAGAAGGTGAAGAGGAACTAAATAGCCTCTTGATGAAAGTGAAAGAGGAGAGTGAAAAAGCTGGCTTAAAACTCAACATTCAAAAAACGAAGATCATGGCATCCGGTCCCATCACTTCATGGCAAATAGATGGGGAAACAATAGAAACAGTGAGAGACTTTATTTTGGGGGGCTCCAAAATCACTGCAGATGGTGACTGCAGCCATGAAATTAAAGATTCTTGCTCCTTGGAAGAAAAGCTATGACCAACCTAGACAGCATATTAAAAAGCAGAGACATTACTTGGCTGACAAAGGTCTGACTAGTCAAAGCTTTGGTTTTTCCAGTAGTCATGTATGGATGTGAGAGTTGGACCATAAAGAAGGCTAAGCACCAAAGAATTGATGCTTTTGAACTGTGGTGTTGCAGAAGACTCTTGAGAGTCCCTTGGATTGCAAAGAGATCAAACCAGTCAATTCTAAAGGAAATCAGTCCTGAATATTCATTGGAAGAAATGATGCTGAAGCTCCAATACTTTGGCCACCTGATGTGAAGAACTGACTCATTTGAAAAGACCCTGATGCTGGGAAGGATTGAAGGCAGGAGGAAAAAAGGGGATGACAGAGGATGAGATGTTTGGATGGCATCTCTGACTCAATGGACATGAGTTTGAGCAACTTCCGGGAGTTGGTGATGAACAGGGAAGCCTGGCGTGTTGCAGTTCATGAGGTTGCAAAGAGTCAGTCACAACTGAGCAACTGAAATGACTGAAGTGACTACACTGAACCTCTTCCATCTTGGAGGGAGCAGAGACTTGTCCTCACTGGAGTAGATACATTCTGGGTGTAGATCTGCCTTTCCTGACCCACAGTGCTTCTTCTAGGAAGTGTGCTGCAGTCCATGGGGTCGCAAAGAGTCGGACACAACTGAGCGACTGAACTCAACTGAACTCCCATATAGTAAATATCAATAGACAGAAACAAAAGTTCCTTGGAATTCTCAATAATTTTTAGAAGTATAAAAGGATCCTAAAGCCAACAACTTTCAGAATCACTGTTTCAAAAGATTATGTCTATCAAATAGTCATTAAAGTATGGTTACTTCCCCTACTTCTAATAATCAAAGACACCACAAACTCACACACACACACACACACACACACACACACACACACACGCACATCAAAACATCTGATTGGCCTACATTCATCTGTGTAACAACACTATAATGAAATAATTATAAGCTGAAATACAACTGACATATCCGCAAGTAAAGTTTTACCCTAGGGAAAGTTTAGAGTTCAAACAAGTATTGGACATTGGAAAAAACTTAAGAGTCCAGAATTTAATCTCTGAGATTTACTGACAAGTATAGAGATTCCAAACTGAGAACTTCAGAGTGTCAAAGCATATACAGAAACATCTTGAGTTAAAGCTTACAATTTAAAATTTTCTTGTTCTTATGTTTGTAAATAACTTGTTTCAAAACACAGGTATCAACAATAACATTTGCCTTGCAGCTAAGTCTCTTCAGTCATTGTCCGACTCTATGCGACCCCATAGATGGCAGCCCACCAGGCTCCCCCATCCCTGGGATTATCCAGGCAAGAACAGTGGAATGGATTGCCATTTCCTTCTCCAATGCATGAAAGTGAAAAGTGAAACTGAAGTCATTCAGTCGTGTCCGACTCTTAGCGACCACATGGACTGCAGCCTACCAGGTTCCTCCATCCATGGGATTTTCCAGGCAAGAGTACTGGAGTGGGGTGCCATTGCCGTCTCCGAACATTTGCCTTATGTATATCCAATTCTTCAATTAAATTTGCAAAGAAAATGTTAGAAGTATGAAGACTAAGCATTTCAAATATTTCAGTGTCCTCTTTCCAGAGTTAACTGTGTACTGCAAAATTTACCTGAAATGGATGTTTGGAAATCTTTTTTTCTGACTGTTTTATTAGGAACAGAATCTTTCATTGTGACTGCTGGCTGAATGGGGTTTGGAAACAAGTTGATTACTAAATAATGTACATAGGAGACAATCCACAGTTCAGAATTCAAGATAAAATCATAAACGTTTTTACCTTCACATTAGGATATTTCCCAGGAGACTCTAAGAGGGAAAAGGGACACAGAGTTAATTACATGTAAATATGAAAGCCAGAGGTACATTCATGCAGAGTTAGTACCGGGCAGAATCCTCTGAGCTCAGCCTTGGCATGGAATACATTGTTTTAGTGTCTTGTTTTTAGGGGATCTTAGGACACTGGTAAGACAGACACAGGAATCCACTAAAGATAGTGAAGAAAAAACAGGAATACAGGCTCACCAAAACGTGCAGTTAAGATTTCAAAAGTAACATTACGTTTTCAATGGCTTTATAAAACATTAAAGTGCACACAGACCAATGTGAACGTGCTGACTGATGAGGAGAAAGTGGATCTGAATCAGAGGAGCAAGTCATGAACCCAAGAACATAAACGTGAAAGCTGATGGTAAAATGCAACAGCACATCTTGAATGCAACACAGCAGTTATCATTTCCACCATTATGCGATAAGTATTTATCATGTTCTTCAATCTGTCCAGTCATTTAAGAAGTGCACAGCTGGGATGACAGTTCACCAGAATGTATAATTCATTTCTCATCAAAGACAGAGTAATGAACTGATTAGCCTGGATATACACTTGTAGAAAAATGGCTCATAAAAATATTCATTATTTTTCCATATCCGTGTGGGCTACTGGAATGCCTACTTGTCTTGGCTCCTCTAGTCTAGCCATCTTAAAGTTTCTCAATCCACTCATGCAAGAAGGTATATAAGACACATCTAGGAAATAATGTATAATAAATTCTCAATATTGAAATACAATGATCAAAAAGGAAATAATATATTTAATTGCCAAAGAATTATTAGAAATTAAAAATCTTGCATGTTTCAAAATCAGTGTAGTATTTATTAAAAGTATTTCTACATTTAGGGAATGAATCTTATTAATCTGTTTGGCTTCAAAATTTAGTTTGGTTTGGTATATCATGTTAATGCTTCAGAGGATGTCCATGAAACAACTTTCAAAGAATCAGCTATCTTTATAAAAAAAGTCAATGCCTCCTTTTACAAATTAATCTGATTTGAATAACAAATACCAGTACAACATATATCTTTGATGCCTAAGAGTTACTCAGAGGGGCTGCAGTTTCCCCCACTTCTAGCACCCCCTCCCAGCTCCAGGATTCTCTGGAGCAATAATGATCTTATCTTTTTTCAGGGTAAATACACTGAAGTCATCTAGAAGGAGTTCTCTCAAGTGTCCTCATCAACTCCAAACTCCCCTCCCTACGGCCTTCCTTTCCTCCCTTTGTCCTTTCACTAGATTCTCTCCTCTCTAAATGGTAATCTCTAGATCTGTGGACTTAAATCTTCCCCCTTGACATCCTTTCTATGGATCATCCCTACCTGTGGTCTTCTTTACAGACTGGGGCCTGGTGGACCGAAGTCAACGAAAAGAAAGCAAAAGAGAGAGACTAATATTCCCTGGGTTAATGGAAAACCAATAAAGCCCTAGAATAGGGCTAGTACCACTCACTAAGGCACAGGGCGTCCTCTCAAGGAGGTCTTGAAAGCCCGGGCAGGAAAATGAGCTTGGCAGGCCTCCATGCTCCAAAGACCTAGCCAGAGAGAGAACGAAGGACACAGGGGACCCAAGTCTCTAGTGGAACAAGGGTGCATTATTCATGTTTGTGTGAGTTTATATATTGTTATACAAGGAAGCTTTAGGCAAGAAAATAAATTTAAGAAAACAAAAACCAGACGTATAACAACCGTTACCAAGGGAATAACAAAGAATAACAATCGTCACAAGGCCAGAAGACAATCCATATCTTCAGTAAGAGGGTTGTGACTAAACAGTGTTACTGTAGGGTAGAAGGTACTGAAGGAAATCCACGTATGCATTCCGTCCCATGACCTCAGTCCTGGGAACAGCGTGCCGCTCCACTCGTTCCTGTATACCAGGAACTGATAAGGAACAGAGGGTTCATGAGAAACAGAAAACAACATACAGGAGTCCTAAAGTTAAACGTTCCCTGACACCTACCATTTCTTTCTCCCTCTTTGCTCAGCAATGGTATCTTACACCTATAACTGCTACTTCAACTCTTTGCTTCCCTCTGGCTATAAACACGCTCAGAAACAAACACAAAATACTGCTTTTCCTTGATCCTGTTCTGTCCTGCACTATCCAATGCTCTTCTTCCAGATTTCTCTATATGCACGGCTACACCCTTGCTACTCAGAGAGCTTGTTAGGAACACAGAACCTCAGACCTCCTGCTCAGCATGTGCACTTCACACATGGTCCCCAAGAGACTAATTAAAATTTGAGAAACTCTGGTCTACACGGAGTCTGCTTCTACATGACTTCAACTTAATTCATTCTCCTAAAATCTCAGCCTCTGCCTTCCTCACGCGAACACATCCCCCCAAACTGAAATGGCATTAGAAGTTGGAAACCTTCCAGTGGACTCTCTCTGAGGCTGTGGTTCCTTGGTCTCCCCATCACGCCCCCTGCTCTCTCCTTCTTTCCAGTTCTCTTTAGTCCCATGTGACACCATGCTGGAAAGCAGCAACATTTCATATGACACCAATTTGCACACATTACAGCTGAGTACCTATGTCCACGCTTACTGACAGAGGATGACACAGTGCTCTGCACACCCAGGGACCACAGTTCTGAACGTCTTCCTAATAACGAGTAAACAGGAAGAGGTGAGAACTTTGCTGTTCTTCTCTGACAAGTTTTGGTGCCAGAAGCTCACTTCAAATTCATCATCCGTGTCAAATACTCTCCCTTTATCTAAAGACCTTCATTATTTATTGCCCCCTTCCCCCACAGACCTGTGCTTCCTTTTCTTCATTTCCTCCCTGTACCCTCTGTCTCTCTCATCCTTCATTCCCTCTTGCCTCTTATTTCTTGACCTTCCTTAGGTTGTAGAGTATTTTGAAAGAGAACTAATAATTTGTTTTTGGTCATGTGTCACATGGAATCTTAATTCCCTGAGCAGGGATCAAAACTGCACTGCCTGCTTTGGAGTGTCCTAACCGGACAAAGTCTTAAACATTGGACCGTGAAGTAAGTCTAAGAACTAATAATTTAGCTCTTTAAACTGGATTCTCAATGTAATCTGTGGTAGACACATGATAAGATGCATAATTGCCCTCCTTTTCTCATCTTTTTTCTCACTACCCATCCAACAGGTGATTTTCTTTGCCTATTAGAATGTATCAGCATTCCCATTTTCAATCAACGTTCTGTCAAATGATTTTTCTGTAAAACACAGTTCTTACCTTCTATTTGTCCATTTAATGTCTTCTTTCCTCTTTGACCGGCAGTTCCAGGTAAATGATCCACATACTTCTCTGGAAGGATCTCAGAGATACTCTGCTAGAATGAATGATAACAATGAGTTGCATGAAGAGTCCCTAATACCTTTTGAAGAAATAACCTACATTTAACCTGGTTAAGACAGGTTTTGCCAAGATCCCACAGTTGCTATGTGACAGAACCAGGATGCTGAATTCAAACAAGGTGCTGCATCACCAAGCAGTGGCTGCCACATCTAAGAGACCAGGTCCTTCTTATCTCCTTCCATAGCTGCCACCTTCAAACAGGGCACCGTTACTTTATGTTACTTCAAGTACGGCTGCCATCAAGGTACTCTGCACGTGCTACTTAAGCTATGCAAAACGGTTTGTACTTACTAAAACATCACTAAAGGTAAATGCTGTTATTAAAGCCCCACATATTTATTACTATTTCCCATTTTTTGCTTCTTTTGAAATGTTCCTTGCACATCAACCTGACAATCCAAATGTAGTAATACATTCAAGCTTCAAGCACTATCTTATCAACATGGATGTGGTAAAAAACCACAATACAAATGAAAATCAAAGCTACAATGAGATACCGTCTCACACCAGTCAGAATGGCCACCATCCAAAAGACTGCTGCTGCTGCTGCTGCTTAGTCGCTCCAGTCATGTCTGACTCTGTGTGACCCTACGGACTGAAGCCTGCCAGGCTCCCTTTTCCATTGGATTCTCCAGGAAAGAATACTGGAGTAGGTTGCCATGCCCTCCTTCCCAACTCCGGGATCAAACCCAGGTCTCCCACTGAAGGCAGATTCTTCACTACTTAGCCACAATGAGATACCACCTCACACCAGTCAGAATGGCCATCATCAGAAAGTCTACAAACAATGAATGCTGGACAGGGTGTAGGGGAAAGGGAACCCTTTTGCACTGCTGGTGGCAAGGTAAATTGATACAACCACTATGGAAGACGGTATGCAGGTTCCTTAAGAAACTAGGAATAAAACCACCATATGCCCCAGCAATCCCACTCCCAGGAGTACACCCTGAGGAAACCAAAATGGAAAGAGACACATGCACCCTGATGTTCACTGCAGTGCTGTTTATCATAGCTAGAACATGGAAGCAACCTAGATGGCCATTGACAGATGAATGGATGAAGATGTGGTGGTACATATAGACAAAGGAACATTACTCAGCTGTAAAAAGGAATGCATTTGAGTCAGTTCTATTGAGGTGGATGAACCTAGAGCCTATTATACATAGTGAATTAAGTCAGAAAGAGAAATATAAATATCATATACTAATGCACATGTATGGAATCTAGAAAGATGGTATTGATGAATTTATTTGCAGGGCAGCAATGGAGAAACAGAGAGAACGACTTAGAGACATGGGGGAAGGGGAAGAGGGGACAGGGTGAGATGGATGGAAAGAGTAACATGGAAACTTACAATTCCATATGTAAAATAGGTAACCAATGGGAATTTGCTCTATCACTCAGCGAACTCAAAGAGGGGCTCTGCAACAGTCTAGAAGGGTGCGATGGAGAGGGAGATTGGAGAGGGGTTTGGGAGGGAGGGGACATGGGTGTACCTATGGCTGATTCTTGTTGATGTTTGACAGAACACAACAAAATTCCAGAAAGCAATTATCCTTCAATTAAGAATAAATGAGTTTTCTACAACCCTATTTGAACATTCACATGGTTTACTGCTTCTTTCCCAGTAAACAGTACACTAACGACTCTAACTTCTTATCTGTCTTCTGGAATGGCAGGTAAAGATTAAAGCAATGATCTAGATATAAAAAAAGGAGTAAAACTATGATTATCCAAGTTGAATGTTTAAAAGTTTTCAAATACATTTATGATGATCAAGCAGGACTCAATATTCACATCGGGAAAGAAAAAACAAATGAAAAAAATCAAGTAACCACAATGACTAACTTTTCAATATGGAAGAATTTACATGTCAGTTTCACATGTATAACAGAGAATTGACATGGTAATTTAACACCTATAAATACTGAAATTAATAAAGTTTCCTGAAAATAACATGGAATGTACATGTTGCTGGAGATATTTTTAAAAGAAAAAATATCTTCCACAGAAATTTTATAAACTCTGGTGGTAATTTTTTTTCCTTATGATTTTATAATAACAAGTAGTCTATATAAGAAAAAAGCATAAATCATGATTTCATTCATTTAATGTATGTAATTACCCATTATTTGCTGACATTTGGAAAAAAGAAATCAGAATCTCTAGAGGAAAAAATATAGTTCTACATTTCTTCTTTTAGATTGTTGCAGCTGAAAATTTTCTCAATGAAGAGAGATTAAGAATTTCATTTACAAAATTATAAATTATAATTTTAGTAAAAAGAATAGATAAAATGCTTATTTGTTTCCTCTTTATTTTCAGAAAGATTTAAAACACCCACCAAGGTTATAGCAAACAGTAAGATAAATTAGGTAAGTACATTAAGTGTCTAGCGTCGGACACGACTGAGCGACTGAACTGAACTGAAGTTAGAAACCACAAGAAACAGAAGGGCCAAAAATTCTTAATTCATAATACGTCTCCGAAGGCCTAAAACAGGGCTCATTTTGAATTGTCTCTAAATGAAAGTTTTACTAGGTTAAATAGAAGACATCACTTCATTAATTTCAAAGTGAGAATTTCTTTAAAATGAGAAATCACTTCAAATTTAAATGAACTTCCAGAAGGAACTATGTTCAAAAAACATATATACACACACAAGTGTAAACAAATCACGTTGCTGTACACCTGAAACTTACACAATATTTTAAACTGACTACATGTCAACTGAAGGAAAAAACAAGAACCACCACCATCATCGAAAACAATCACCAAAAAAATAAGGAACACATTTTCTTTCAGTTTTTCATAAAAATCAGCTATATGTCATTCAAAAGTGTATGAGCATTGTTTTTTCATGACCTCACTTTCTCTTAAGTTGAAATTGAAATAATTTCTTGCATATTTATCATATAGAGTTCCTGGTCTGACTGACCCCCACTATTTCTGTTGTGTTTGTATAATAATCTGCCTCATCTTCACCCTCATTTCATCTTATATTCATCTTGTCTTTCTTAAAGGAATTCTTCCCCTTCATCCTCCTCCCCATTTTCCTATTCATCTAGTTGTTTTTCCTGAGCACTCTGTAATTCTTTTCTTTAATAAGGGCATACTTAGTATGCCAATCTTTATAAATCTGAATCATGCACATGTATGGCTCTTATTATCACACCATTTCGTATCGTGACTTTGAGGGCTTCTATTTCTGTGGTGGGATCCTTTTTGTCATCATAAGGATCAGGGGGATGGTATGTGAAAAAGTACAGGGAAAGAAGAGTTACAAACAGAACGACATCCCTTTGTACGACCGAGGCCTGCTACAGACTTGAGAAGTTTTGGAACAGGCTCAGGCGATGGGAAGGAAGGATGACAGATGCCCTCACACCAGGGTGATGGTTTGGGAAATGTTTCAACCACATCTTCAACATTACTATCAGAATTATTGTCCTGAGAGAAAGTTGTACTCTCTGGTCTCAAAATGCCACATTTTGTTTCTAGTACAGTGAAAACAGGAGAGAGTACATGAGAACATGTGTCATTTCAAATCAAGGAATAACACCAGGAGGACAGTCTTCAAATAACTTCCTGTTTCTCTTGGATTGCTGAGAAGCCTTCATTAGCTTTGTTAACTTTGGTTTCAGGACATGCTGGAAAAGAAAATAAGAGCTTGAAGAATATAACAAGTATCAACCTGAATAAAAAAATTATAACATCCCCCATTCCTCTATGATCTAACACAAAGAGCACAGGCTCTGGAGTCATTCAGAGGTGGATTCAAATCCCATTTCTGCCACTGACTGACCTGCTCATGGGGAAAGGATTATGACAGATGACATCAGAAGCCCCAGATGCTCCTCTCTTTACCCCTAATTGACTGCAATACAAATACTAGGACACCCACTAGATTACTTTCTCTACCAAAATGTTCTAGAGTAATAATTTATCCCCGGTAGTTTAGAGCACTATTGAAAAACTAAGACATTTAAATTAATTGCTATATTTTGAAATTTGCTTCCATGATTAATATATACATGGATTATCACTTGGGAAGGGAAATATGAAAGTTTAGGTTTTAGCAGAACCTTATTTAGATGGGCTAGAACTGCAAACAGGATAAGCTACTTCTGTTCTGTTTGTCAAACAGCTAGAGGCCAATGAAACAGGGGAAAAAATCAGCTCCTTCTAAGAAACAGGGAAAAAAAAACAAGGGTAAAGCAGTAGGGCAAGCATCATGAAGAAAGCCACAAACACTCTAAACAGAAAGCCATAAGCAAACACGTTCACAATAGAGGCAGAGAGAGATGGACTGAAAGAACAGACCCTGAAGAAATGTGTTCTGCAAGGAAAAATTAGGTTAACAGTAAATATTAAAAAAAAAAATTTTAAAAAGTAGAGGAGGAAGAAGGAAAAAGTGAGACATTCCTAGTCAAGAACAAACTTTACAGAAAAAAAAAAAGTATAATAAGGTATATGGAGAAACACATATATTTAGAATTTATATACAATAGTTCAGTAATATATCAGTATTCTTAAGGATATACTATGAGCAAAGCCTCTGTTTCATATAATTTTATTCATATATTTTCATGCATCTACACTGTTTTTCAAATTTTATGAAAATATCAACATCAGTTCAGTTCAGTTGCTCAGTTGTGTGTGACTCTTTGCGATCCCATGGTCTGAAGTATGCCAGGCTTTTGTTTCCATCACCAACTCCTGAAGGTTTTACAAATGCATGTCCATTGAGTTGGTGATGCCATTCAACCATCTCATCCTCTGTTGTCCCCGTCTCCTCCCGCCTTCAAACTTTCCCAGAATCGGTATTTGCCAATGAGTCGGTTCTTCACATAAGATGGCCAAAGTATTGGAGCTTCAGCTTCCACATCAGTCCTTGCAAGAATATTCAGGACTGATTTCCTTTAGGATGGACTGGTTGGATCTCCTTGCAGAAAGAAAGAAAAGGAAGATGAAGTAGTCTTGAGCTCAGGGCAGTACAGCTCCAATAACTAACTAGATTCAGCTTGGCATATGAAAACTCTCTCGAGCTTGCAAATCCTAGCTCTATAACCAACTGCACTTTGTTCCCGCAGGATTTGCTTCTCTTCAGTTCGCAGTCTTCCTCTACACAACTGGGATCTTACTGCCTGATTTCACAAGAGGATTAAGAGGATTTAATAAGATAATATACCCAGCAAATGCTTGCTGAAACAGTCAAAGAATGGAATAATTTGTTCTTGAACTTCATTGCTGGAACTACTTTCCAAGTAAAACCCGATGTGCGCTTTTTCATACGTTTAACATTCAGGTGTTGCATGAAACTGTTATTAATTCTGGTGATCAGCTGTTCTCTGTGGTTTGTAATATAGAGAATCTCAGCTCTGAAATAATGTGTACCTAAATTTATTTATAACATATGCATTCACTACATTAGAGAACATAATGATCCCCCATCATTGCAGCTAATCACACCAAGAGCTAATCACAATCAAGACCTGGCCTGGACCACTACTCTTCCTTCTCTACCTGCTCAGACTCTGAACCAGCAGATCTTTCTGACAATGATGCTTAATCTCCATGTCCCTCTCCAGTTCACTTGAAGACACATCCCTACTCTTACAGTGGACACTGGCAAGCTCTAGACAGGGCTTACCTCTCTCAATTCCGTATCTCAAAAAAACTATCTCAAATACTTGAGATTTAGGGATTTCTGCTGAAATGGGTTCCTTATGGGGCAGATTCTGAAAACATTTAAGGTAGAGGCGGATAGGAATCCATTGGAAGATTTTCATTATTCCAGGAAACAGATCCCATGAGGGGCCAAGCATAATTAGGGAATCTCAGGCAAGCTGGCACCCACTACTCTGGGAAGGATGACAGGGAACCTGTGACCTAAGAAAAGGTGCCCCCACAGGACAGAAAGCCACCTTGAGGTTCAAGTCTAGATACAAAGGAGAAAGGGAAGTCCGCTCAATCCCTGCAGGAGCACTTGACCCTCTCTGACAGCCTAAAATGGTCCCCCCCCCGACATCTGCTAGCAGAAAAGATAAATAAGAGCCTCAAGGGCACCTCATCGTGAAGATCTAGGCCTACACGTGGGCTCCACATAAGGTCTCTGACTGAGGGGGAAGCTAGGCAGCCCAGCTGCCCGAACTGGGTGCTGGTGCTTTGCAACAGTGACTGAGCGACAAGCGTATGTATGAACACAAAGGAGCTCTCACTCTGAAGTCTACGTGTGCATCACCTTAAAGTTCCGGAGCAAAGGTCAATCGTGAGCCCACTACAGGATGAGTTTTTTTTTTTTCCTTTTAAAATGATTTTATTAAAGGTCTTTATAGAGCCACATCCAGACTCCAGATCCACCTGCCAAGCAGACCCTGTCAAGACCAGCTGTAGCAGCAGTGCTGCAGCAGTAGAATCAATGCAAGCAACAGAATGGTGAGAAGGAACTGTTTTTCCCCTCAAATGACTTGTGCAAGAGGACTGTCTCATTGATCTTAGGGAATCTACTGGGTTCTTGGAAAATTCAAGCGGAAGTGTATAGAGAGGCAAGTCCTCCAGGAAAAACACAGGATTTGCTGCTGAACTAAATATTTCAAAACCCAAGGAACTAGTTAGAAATATCACAAGTGTGACAGTGTTCATACCCCATACTGAGAGGTCACACTTGGAATGAAATGGCTAATGTCAACCTTTCTAAGGATCAAGGTCTACATGTCCTGAGATAAAGCACTCTGAGCCCACAGCCAAGAGTCACTAAGTGGCCTTTGCTTGGCTTTCAGCTCTTGAGGGGGAACATCTCACCACCTTTCTCCAAACTGCCTGCACCAAACTGGAACTCTCACTGGTCACGTAGCAAGTAACAGTTAAAATTATTTTTGGCTGCAGTTTAGTGAGAACTGGCATTTTAATGTGAACACTTACATATTAAAACCACTAATAACAGCATATTCTTCTGCAGTCCATCCAAAAACATCTTGAGAAAAGATGTCAACACCTTGCTGAAGAAGAAGTCTGACAACATTTGCTGATTCATACTTGACAGCAAGCATGAGGGCTGTTCTAAAACAACAGAGAGATGACTTCAGCCTCAGGAAGCTGAGTTAACTTACTTACACAGTTAATTTGATATGCTTCACCAAGTGAACGCCTTGCCCTTTCATGAAGAACTGACCATTTACAGGCTCAAGTGTTCATCTTTGTAAATTACCTCCAAGGCTAAAATGAAGGGACAGAAAAGAAGCCTCCTGTCCCACTGGGATGCCAGGCAGCAGCACTTCCTATTTCATAAGTCCCTGATGGGGACTTCCCTGGTGGGCCAGGGGGTAAGACTCCAGGCTCCCAATGCAGAGGGCCCAGGTTCCATCCCTGGTCATGGAAATGGATCCCATAGGCTGCAACTAAGAGTTCCCACAACTAGGACCCCATGCAGCCAAATAAATACATGTTTTTTAAAAATAATAATAAAGTCCTCGATGGACAAGAAACCATGCTGAGGTCACTTATCTGAGGCAGGTGACTATTTAAGGGATGAATTCCCCATTTCCTCCTTAGTCTGATATATTCAGCTTCAAAGTCAGCTAGAGGTTGACTAGGAAAGGCTACTTGCAGGATTAATTCAAAAATATTGATAATAATGGGAATATAAATAATCATGGTGGCAGTTAATGATGTGGACAAGCATGTGCTAGGCACTGAAAATGAAATACTATATATAAAATCTTTCTTACACACAGGCACCTTTGAAAGATGCATTACTATTTGCCTTTCATATTAGGAAACTTATTTGCTAATGATAAATAACCCTAATTGGTAGGAAACCTAGGAATTGAACCTAGTTTGAATCTAAAGCCCATCATTTTCATCTGTATTGTCCACCTCTGACTTGTCTTTGTTAAAACTTTTATCCAATCAAAGCTATCTTTCTTCCTTCTACCTGCATTAAAAATGAAAATATCAAAATGTACTAAAATGAGAAAGGATAAAACCTGATGAGTCCACAGGATCTGGTGACCATGAGTCATAATCACCTTTTTGTGGCTGTTGTTATTTAGTCGCTATGTTATATCTGACTCTTTTGAAACCTAATAACATCAGCATTCTTTAAACAAAGTAATTTAAAGCCAAGAGTTATCCAAAAGACAAAATCAAGTCTTTTAGGTTTACTATGCATCTTTTAAAAATACATACATATAAAGTAGAGGTTAAAGAATTCTTTTAAAAGAATTAAGAAACTCGATACTGTCATGAGGTAAACTAAAAAGCAGACTCCATATTGCATTAAACCAATAAAACTAATTTCAACTCCCTCAGCTATTACAAGATCAACCAAACAAACAGGTTGCATATGAGATCAGTCAATATTATAAAGGAATATGAATCCTGCTATACATTCTTGCTATATATTGTTCATGATTCCCAGTCAGAATAACTGACTTTCTACCTAAGTGATGATGTGTTGATCACAAATGAATCCTCTTATTCATTTAATCTGGATATTACCATCCTAGAACAGCACTAAGGGTTTTTAAAAGAAAAAGAACAACGGTACCTTTTCATCTTATCAACCGATGTATATTTGCTTCTTTCTTCACTAAAACCTCCACCATTTGCCCTCTTCTTTCATGTATAGCAAGTAACAGTGGTGTCAGATCATCCTGTAAAACAGGGAAAACCATTTCTAATGTACACAGTTAACCTATTTCTAAATTGAAATTAAAATCATGTAATAGATTCTCCGAACTTAAAAATAAAAACCAGAAAGTAAATGAAAGAGAGCCCCCTCCTCCTCATCACCCTGTGCATCTTCTTTCTTTTTAATCTGCTCCTTCTCTGGGCCTTCCCTGGTGGTCCAATGGCTAAGTGTTAAGCTCCCAATGCAGGGGGTGTGGGTATCATTTAGCTACTGTATCAATTGCATATTTTAGGGACAATGCTGAGGCAGAAATATATAATACTATCTGTAGCATGCATAACCTATCCAAGGATGACCATGAGTAAACTCAAAAGGTTTACAGACATTCCAGTGGGAATATTATTCTCTACATGAACATGCAAAGAGAAACATTTTCTTTTTTTCAAAAAATCAACTGTGGGAACCCTGTTTTACTGCTTTCTCAGAAAAGTCTCCTGGAATTTAATCTTACTCATTCTCTCTTCCTTGCTTGCTCTTTCCACTGCCCTTCCTTAAGTTAGACGTTCTGGCTGAGAGGTCAGCATTAGCTAGATGCTAACTGCATGCAGAATGAGCGCCCTCCCCACCTTCTCTTCAAAGACCCTTCTTGATGACTCTCATGTGATTACCTCCAGACCACCAGGAAGAAGCTTCCAAAATCCTAGAGTTCTGGTGTCTGTCTTGCTTTACTGCTCTTAGTTAAAGACTGCAACATAAAATTACCAATAAATACATGCTCAACATTTTCTCGGGGAGTTGCTCTTCCACCACATCTCCCTGAGCTGTCCCTTATAATCTTGTGTGTTTGTGAGAGTTACTCAGTGCAAAACCGCCACAATCAACTTAAAAAGTCTAATTTTAAAAATCAATCCCATTCTTAAGATATTTTTTTAAAACATGAAATCAACAATAGATTAATTAGATTGTCTTAAAAGCTTCAAATATTTATCAAAATAAACTATCAATCAAAAATTGGAAATTCAAATGCTTATGGATGGAAAGCTGATGACCTGATTAAGTGATAAAGTCAGATGAGACCGGTAATCCCAAAAACACATGTCCCAAGAAGGGGTGGCCTCTGCATGCAGACCAAACAGTAGGATGGGCTCAAGGGCATCCAGATTTGGTCCTTGGAGAAGCCTGAACTTCTGCATGAGCCTCCTAAATTTGAAATGTTGACTCAATGTGTGGAGGTAACTAAACATATCCAAGGGCCATGTTTGGTTTATGGCCCACTTTTGGTTTTATGTTTGCTGTTTCCAAACAGGTGGGTATAAAGCAAATATTTGTATGTGAAACCTTTCCTTTCTTTAGTATCATATGTTTCACAAAAAAAGTGGGTCCCAATATGTAATAAATATGGCTATTAAGACTCATAATTCAAGTAAACATAAATTCTTTTAAAAAGACTCATAATTCACAGTCAAGAATGTTTCCACTGCCTGTTGAAACTACAATCTATCTCTAGAATTCTTCTAGATTGTTAATCAAATGGATAATGAGTTTCCACGCCTGCTGGAAATAAATGCTTAAAACAATTCCCCTCTGTACTATTAACTAACTTCAGGGGTTTTAAAGCTCTCATCTGCTTATGCCAGGAATCAGCAATTCTAACAGATACACTGCAAGAGTCTGTCCTGCAGCTGACACCAAAAAAGGCTCATGAGTTACTATTACTGCAGTCAGGAAAACCCTGTTAGTAACAAACATCTATTGACCTAATGACCTGGATGGTAAGAGAAGGTGTAAAATCCTTAAAGGGTCAGACTCTACAAAGTGACTTCGCCATGAGGAAATCACTAAAGACTCTCAGAGTGTCACTGAATGAAGAGTGGTTGGAAGGAAAAGGAAAGCCCATAGATACTGCCAAAGATACTCCTTTTAATATCTCAAACACAGGGGCAGAGAAAAAGTCTGGCTAATGTTGTTGGAAAGGAGGGAGCTGATGGAAGTAGCTAGCATTGATCAAACTTCAGGAGACTACTTTCTTTTATGAAGGGTGTCATTTAGAAATTACATGTGTTCACTCCATAGTTATTCATCAAGGATTGGATAAGAATCTCAAGGGAATAGTTCTAAACGCACACGTCCAAGCGTTCCTCGATTTACTCAGTCAAAATCTTCAGGGAACAGCCTAGGCTTGTAAATTTTTTTAATAGTTAGTAGTACTAGTTTAGTTCCTAAGTCGTGTCCGACTCTTGAGACCTCATGGACTGTATCCCGCCAGGCTAAATCCGCCAGGCTCCTCTGTCCATGGGATTTTCCAGGCAAGAATACTGGAGTGGATTGCCAATTTTTTTAATATGTTTTCCCAAATAATTGTGGTTCACTGCTGGGCATACACATCGAGGAAACCAGAATTGAAAGAGACACGTGTACCCCAATGTTCATCGCAGCACTGTTTATAACAGCCAGAACATGGAAGCAACCTAGACGTCCGTCTACAGATGAACAGATAAGAAAGCCGTGGTACATATACACAATGGAATATTACTCAGCCATTAAAAAGAATACATTCGAATCAGTTCTAATTGGGTGGGTGAAACTGGAGCCTAGTATATACAGTGAGGTAAGCCAGAAAGAAAAACACCAATACAGTATACTAATGCATATATATGGAATTTAGAAAGATGGTAATGATAACCCTGTATGCGAGACAGCAAAAGAGACACAGATGTATAGAACAGTCTTTTGGACTCTGTGGGAGAGGGAGAGGGTGGGATGATTTGGGAGAATGGCATTGAAACATGTATAATATCATATATGAAACGAATTGCCAGTCCAGGTTCGATGCATAATACAGGATGCTTGGGGCTGGTGCACTGGGATGACTCAGAGGGATGGTACAGGGAGGGAGGTGGGAGGGGGGTTCAGGATGGGGAACATGTGTACACCTGTGGCAGATTCATGTTGATGTATGGCAAAACCAATACAATATTGTAAAGTAATTAGCCTCCAATTAAAATAAATATATATTTTTAAAAAAAGAATCTCAAGGGAATAGTTCTAAATGCACACGTCCAAGCATTCCTCGATTTACTCAGTCAAAATCTTCAGGGAACAGCCTAGGCTTGTAAATTTTTTCAATACGTTTTCCCAAATAATTGTGGTTCACCAGCAGAATATAGCTGGGACTTAATGCAGCAACCACTCCAGTCTCATCTCTTACTCACACGGCCAATTCCTTCTCTTACATGAAGGTTTGAATAAAAAAGAAAAGTGTAAGAGGCAAGAGTCATCAAAACTGCAATTTTTAAAAATTTCCTGGGTAAACAGTGGTAGAACAGGGACTAGTAAACCCAAAAGGCAACCTGATCTCATTATTTATAAACCCCTTACTTCCTTCCCATCAAGACATTCTAGATGGGAGAGCAGAGTCTAGACTCTTATCTAAGTGGATGGTTCTGCCAGAATAGGATAATAAATCAGTTAATTATTTGTTCTTCTCTCTTAATTCCCATTTAATCGCCACCTGTTCACTGCCAGTCTGTTCTGCTCAGAGTCTTCTTAAAACTGGCACCTAGGCAAGTTTACAATTCACTCACACTCTTTTTCAAAATAACAACTATTATTCCTGAAAACTGAAAAGCACCTCACAGAAATATATACACTGAAGGGAATAAAAAGCACAAACCAAAATCTTGGGACTTCCGTGGTGGTTCTGTGCCTGGGTCTCAGTGCTCCCAGTAAAGAGGGCCTGGGTTTGACCCCTGGTCAGGAAACTAGATCCTACATGCTGAAACTAAGCCCAGCACAGCCAAATAAATAAATGTTAAAATAAATAAACCCTCTTCTTGGCATTTCCCAACTGCCAAAATTCCAGCTCGATTTGCACTTTTCACCTGCCTGCTCCATTTCTTTCCTTTTACCCTCTTAAGACTTGGGCAGTGAGAGAGAAACCGTGTTTATAGAAACCATTTTTAATAAAATGGGAATTTGTCAACAGCAGTAAGATTTCTATTATGTTGTAAAATGCTTTCGTTATGTTTGAATTTTAAGACAAAGTCTACTGAGGCAAATTTTGCTTTACTGTGTTATTTTAGAGTGATTACAAAAAAAAAAAAAAAAACCTTAAGTTGGGGAAATTATTTGGAAAATGTTTTACCTCTAACAAGTGCAGTGTTATCACGAATACCGGCCATAAACACATAAAGGAATGCTTTACTCTCTAATGCTTGAGAAATATCAGGATTAAAGTGAAATCGTAGACAATTTGGTTTCTTCAAAATACTTTCACTCAGGGAAGGCTGGAGCTTCCAAACACGGAAAACTGAGGCCACCTGTGAGAGTGGAGGGAGTTCCTGGCGGGGCTGCAGAGGCTGGACTTCACATGCTTCCTGAAGAAAGAGCAGGAGGGGCAGCTCCCCATGCACAGCTGCCACCCTGCGGAGCAGCTCCCCAGGGCTGAGCGTGAAGACCCCGAGGGGTACCTGGTGAACCAAGTGGTCACCAGCACAAGAGAATGCCCTTGCTGGGTGTCAAACATGACCTGACCCGCCTGGCTGGATCTCAGAACCCGGGGTCCTGGAGGGCTCAGGGCTCCAGGCCTGCCTCCCAGGCCCACTTGCACTCACCCAGGCCTCCCTGCTGGGCACTGGGTCTCCTTCCTCCTCTGCCCACCCCTAGGGGCTCACATTCCCTGAGCCCCTGTAAACAGCCAGTGCCCACATCACTTCACTCCCCACAGGCCTTCATTTCCTGTGGGCTCAGAGCCTACCACCCACTCCCACGCACCTTCTAATGGGAAAGCCTTCCTTCTAAGGTAGAAGGGTGGGTGGCAGACAGAGCTCTGCCCTTTCTGGGGGTGCCGACATTTTTCATCCCCGCCCCTTGACTCGGGTTTGGAACTGTTTCCATGATAACAGGGCCTCATGGACACTATTCAGTTTCCCTATTTACATACTGTTGTAAATAAAACACATGTATATTAAAAAAATGATTCACAAATATTTGGTAAATAAAGTTAGGTGACCGATACCTTGTTCCTGGCTTCTATATAGGCGTCATAGGAAAGCAGCTTTGCTGCGAGTGATAGATTCTGGCAAAAGACAGCGTAGCGGAGAGCGGTGTTGCCACAGACATCCATGACATTTGGGTCAGCACCATGCTCCAGCAGAAGAGTCGCACACTCCTCCTCTTGGCATTCTATGGCCTGTTAGTGTTGTGGCAAGAAACAAGAGTGTGAATTCTAGGAATTCAAAGTAAACAGGCCACAAGCTTCACCAGTTTGCTATATTTCAATGAGATAAATTCACTTTTAGTCTCAGGAAATCACACCCATCTCATGTGGACACAGTTCGCTGCTCCATACCTTCATCAGCGCTGTCCTCTTTTCATTGTCACAGAGGCTAAGCAGGCATTTTCTCTCCAGGAGGAGAGTTACCACTGCTGAACGGCCATTGGCACAGGCCAAGTGGAGCTCAGTCCTACAAAAGCAAGAGCAGTTTTTAGGAAACTCTAGTGTTACTGTTTCAAAGCAAACAATCGTTCCTGTGATTGAAAACATTCAATAGCATGCTATTCCTATCACTTTAAAACAAATATTTCGTTTTCTTCTGGAGTAAGAACAGTCTATATTTGCTTTAGCTCTTCTTACCACAGTAATGAAAGAACCATCTACTTGAATAGAACGAGCGTGACCTTGAGATTCAGCTCAACTTGGGTTTGTATTTGACTTTCACTCTGTCCCTCATTAGCCATTGCTCAGCCTCTCTGTGCCTCAATTTCCTCATCAACAGAATGGAGAGGGAGTAGTAGTTATTTCACAGGACAGCACTGTGATGCTTACATGAGAGCCATGCAAAGGGTGCAGAACCGTTCCTGGCACAGACAACAGCTCAGTAACTGTTAGGTCATATTATCATATTTATTACTAGTACTACTAGTTTACAAGGACAACATCTCAATGAAGTCAAAGGATATGACACATCCTTTGCAGATATATTTTGAGGATTACAGACAGCATTGTACTTCGATGATTCTAATATCCTCATTTTCTCACATTTTAACACCTCTGACATTGGAATGAAATTTATAATTCACAATGTCTGTACAACTATAATTAGTAGCATTTTTGTTTGTTCCTTGCTTATTTTTCCTGTTGGTCTAATTATCATTAGGTCTTTTTGCTTAAGGTTGCTGTTTTGAAAGCATTGATGATGCATATTATATATTATTATATATTACAGGTACACAACATAGTGATTCTCAATTGTTATAGATTATACTCTATTTAAAGTTATTATAAAATATTGCCTATATTCCTTATGGTGTACATATATCCTGGTAGCTTGCAGGATTTTAGTTACCCCACCAAGAATCTAACCCTGGGCCCACAGCAGTGAGTCTTAACCACTGGACCGCCAAGCAACTCCCAAGATTCCCTTGACTTATGAAAGGGCTGAAAGTTGTCAGAAGATATCAATCCTCAAAAAAAATTCTAAAAAAAAATTGAAAGTGACAAATTATTTTTAATCTCTGCTACATCCCTATTAGTGTCAAAAAGACCAGCCCTGTCTACTAATCTGACTTGTCTATAGGCAGCTTGATCGACAGAGAGTTTTAATTTTTTGTGTGTTGTTAAAATGCTAATTCAACCTCCAGATTTCCTTCTTTTTTTTTTGGTTTTTTTTTTTTGTGCTGAAATCCTGGAAACTCCATTATTTCAAAAAAAGAATTTTGAAATAATTCTTATCGAGGTCTTTGGGGTGGGAGGGAGGCTCACCAGGAAGGGGATATATGTATACTTAGAACTGATTTATGATTGTATACAGCAGAAAACAACACAACATTGTAAAGCAATTATTCTCCAATTAAAAAAAATTAAGATTAAGAAACAATAGAAATAGAAAAAAAAAAGGTCTCTGTCAGCAGAAAAAAACTGTGTAAATAGGAATTTGAGTTTTCTTCTGGTACTTTTCTCACTGTGCATATTTAAAATGTTTGATCCACACTCCATCTGAAACTTTTTGGTGAGATAAAAATCTAGTTACTTTTCTCTTTTATCAGGTTATTTCTCCATCATCTACACACAATTTATCTTTTCTAACAGAAAATGTCACCAGTATCAAGTTCTAAAGCTTTACATACATTTGGGTGTTTGGGCATTTTCTATTCTGTTCCATTCATTTGTCTATCCCCCTTTCAGTTGTTAGTAAATGAAGACATTGTGGGCACTTACAGCACATTTTGATATCAAGAAGGGCAAGTCTTAAGTCTACCATGTAAAATTTTAATTTCATCACAATTAAAGGCAGCATAGATAACCCAAAATTTAAAATCACAATACATTGATTTGGTTTAAGTATAGAAAGACCATACATCCTAAGAAAATGTCTTCCTATTCAAGGACACAGCCAGCTTCCTACTTCAAACCTGTCTTCTAAGGTCCTTCAGCAAAGAACATATATACCTAACTGTACACTGATATAAAACGGATATTGAATTGGAGCTGAAGAATTTTTAATCCAGAAGTTGACCTATCATGGGAATTATTTTGCTCACTAGGCAGTTTTCTGTAATATATAACCTTACAGAATAAAAATGTATACATTAAAAATAAGACGCTGACAACATCAGAAATCTGTCCACTGCCATGATCCACAATAGGCGATCCATGAAGAAGTGTTTTCATAAATCACATGAGAAAAAATGTGAGAGCCAGGAGGTTCCAGAAGATTTCTTGAAGGCTACAGAACTTGAGAGCTCTTACTCATGAGTACATCATGCTAACCCATGCAAAGAAAAAGGAGGAAGAAGACAGAAAAAACAGATGCTATTCATATTTCATTTCATTTCTGTGACTACTGACATTCAGTTAAATGACTTCAAAACGATCAGCAAAGTGCCCCCCATGAGGGGAATTACAAGTGGGTCTGAAATCAGCTAAGGCTTTTTGCTGCCTATAAAGTCTTTGGGGTGCTGGATCCCAGGAAGGTGTCCAAGAGCCTTGGAGGGGAAACTCACAGGAGGGACCCCTACCAGGCCCTTCCACCCCGCTTACCTGTTCATCTTGTCCCTGTCGTTCAGGCCATTCTTTCCGAGCAACAGAACCTGCAGCACTTTGGCTACTTTGCCTATACTGGCAGCTTTGTGGATCTTTCCAAGGTCCTCGTTTCGGATGCAGTTCCCGGGCTGGAAGTTGATTCTATGACTGCTCTCTCTCACCGGGTTGATGGAGGAGCCAAAGGGTGAAATGCCCTTCTTACTCCTGAAGCCAAAAATCTTCTTTGTCACAGAGCCTACAAGCTCCAACCACACCTCACCTCCCCCTCAGCTCTTCAGAGTCTCCTAAACCCAACACAAGCACTACAGGTAAACCAGAGCAGTTTACAGCTCTGCTGTTTACAGCAGTTTACAGTTTACAGCAGTTTACAGTTTACAGCAGTTTACAGCAGCTGCCACCACCTCCCAGCTGGGAAGTTCAACGGTTTAGAATCTTTCATCCCAGAATGATCGTTGCTAAGCAACACCTCAAAACACACTGCCCATGCGCACAGGGGCTTGGTGGGCCAGCCTGACAAGTGTGCATGTGCAAGAACTGTAAGTTCATTTTCTGAAAGAAACAAACAATATCAATAAACCCTTACCTAAACTAAGAAGGAAAAACAGGAAACTGAAATAAACACAGAAGTCAAAGCAGCATTAAAACTATATAACTGTCAAAATAACTATACTACCCAAAGCAATCTACAGATTCAATGCTGCTGCTGCTGCTAAGTCACTTCAGTCATGTCTGACTCTGTGCGACCCCATAGATGGCAGCCCACCAGGCTCCCCTTCCTGGGATTCTCCAGGCAAGAACACTGGAGTGGGTAGCCATTTCCTTCTCCAATGCATGAAAGTGAAAAGTGAAACTGAAGTCGCTCAGTCATGTCCAACCCTCAGCGACCCCATGGACTGCAGCCTTCCAGGCTTCTCTGTCCATGGGATTTTCCAGGCAAGAGTACTGCAGTAGGGTGCCACTGCCTTCTCTGCAGATTCAGTGCATTTTCTATCAAATTGCCAATGGCATTTTTCACAGAACTAGAACAAAACTTTTACAGTGTGTAATGGAAACAGAAGACCCCAAATAGCCAAGGCAATCTTGAGAAAGAAAAGCAAGAGCTGACAGAATCAGGTACCCCAACCTCAGCCTACTCTGCAAGTTTCAGTAATCAAAACACTGGACCTAGCACAAAAACAGAAATATACTGAATGATTAATGGAACAAGAGAGAAAGTTCAGAGAGAAACCTACGCACCTATGGTCAATTAATCTAGGATAAAGGAGGCAAGACTGTACAAAGGAGCAAAGCACCCTCTTCAATAAGTGGTGCTGAGAAAACTCAACAGCTACAGGTATAAGAAGGAAATTAGAACACTCCCTAACATCATACACAAAAATAAACTCGAAATGGACTAAAGACCTAAATATAAGGACAGGCCCTAAAAAACTCTTAGAGGAGAATATAGGCACAACACTCTCTGACGTAAATTAAGGCAGTATCTTTTTTCATCCACCTCTTAGAATAATGACTATTAAAAACGGAAATAAGCAAATGGGATCTAATTAAACTCAAAAGCTTTGGCACAGCGCAGGAAATCATAAACAAGACAGACAACAGCCCACATAATGGGCAACACTATTTGCAAATGATGCAACTGACAAGGGAGTAATCTCCAACATATTCAAACAGCTCAAAGAGCTCAATATCAAAAAACAAACAACCTGATCACAAAATGCGTGTAGGCTCTAAATATACATTTCTGTAAGGAACACCCACAGACAACCAAAACGCACATGAAAGGATGCTCAAGAAGGATGCTCTGCATCACTAATTATTAGAGAAATGCAGAAATACTACAACGAGGTATCGTTTCACGCCAATCAGAATAGCCACCATCAAAAAATCGACAAACAATAAATGCTGGAAAGAGTGTGGAGAAAAGGGAACTCTCCTACACTGCGTATGGAATGCAACTAGGACATGGAAGCAACCTAGATGCCCATCAGCAGATGAATGGATAAGAAAGCTGTGGTACATATACACAATGGAGTATTACTCAACCATTAAAAAGAATACATTTGAATCAGTTCTAATGAGGTGGATGAAACTGGAGCCTATTATACAGAGTGAAGTAAGCCAGAAAGAAAAACACCAATACAGTATACTAACACATATATATGGAATTTAGAAAGATGGTACCAATAACCCTGTGTACGAGACAGCAAAAGAGACACTGATGTATAGAACAGTCTTTTGGACTCTTTGGGAGAGGGAGAGGGTGGGAAGATTTGGGAGAATGGCATTGAAACATGTAAAATATCATGTATGAAACGAGTTGCCAGGCCAGGTTCAATGCACAATACTGGATGCTTGGGGCTAGCGCACTGGGACAACCCAGAGGGATGGTATGGGGAGGGAGGAGGAAGGAGGGTTCAGGATGGGGAACACATGTATACCTGTGGCGGATTCATTTTGATACTTGGCAAAACTAATACAATTTTGTAAAGTTTAAAAATAAAATAAAATTGCAGTTGGAAAAAAAAATGCATTTTAAGACAAAAAAAAAAAGGAATGCAACTAGGTACACCCACTGTTGGGAGCTCTATGAGGTTTCTTTAAAAACTAACTATAAACTTGCCATATGATTCAGCAATCCCAGTCCTGGGCATGTATCTGGGGAAAACCATAATTCAAATAGGTACATGCACCCCAATGTTCACTGCAGAACTACTGACAATAGCCAGGACATGGAAGCAACCTAAGTGTCCATCACCAGAAGAATGGATAAAGAAGATGCAGTGTACACACACACACACACACCCCACACACAAGAATGAAATAATGCCATTTGCAGCAACACAAAAGGATCTCAAAATTACAATACTAAGTGAAGTCACTCAGAGAGGAACAAATATCACATCCCTTACATGTGGAATCTAATCAAAATAAGCTTATTTACAAAACAGAAACCAACTCACAGATCTCAAAATCAAATTAAGGTTATGAAAGGGGAAACATAAAGGGAGGGATAAATTAGGAGATTGGGGTTAAAACATAGACACTATTTTCCAGTAGTGATGTACAGATATGAGAGTTGGACCATAAAGAAGGCTGATGGCCAAAGAATTGACGCTTTTAAACCATGGTGTTGGAGGAGACTGGCGAGAGTCCTTGGACTGCAAAGAGATTAAACCAGTCAATCCTAAAGGAAATCAATCCTGAATATTCATTGGAAGGACTGATGCTGAGTGTGAAGCTCCAATACTTCGGCCACCTGATGTGAAGAGACGATTCATCAGAGGAGAGCCTGATGCTGGGAAAGATTGAAGGCAGGACGACAAAGGGGACAACAGAGGATGAGATGGTTGGAGAGCATCACTGACTCAATGGACATGAATTTGAGCTAACTCCACAAGACAGTGGAGGACAGAGGAGTCTGGTGGGCTGCAGTCCATTGGTCGCAGAGTCGGACGTGACTGAGTGACTAACGCTTTCACTTTGAATATGGAAAACGTAATAGTGCTGGGTTTTAAATATGCCTTAAAGTAAGTTAGGTGCAGACAAAACACTTAGGATCAAAAGTACTACTGCTTAAAAGTAGTATAAATATATGTAAAATTAGTATTTTTAAAATACCATATCAATTTTCATCATACACACAAAAAGATTTCCCCTTAATAAAGACCTTCTCATCATGTTTAATGGGAAACAACTAAACAGTCCAGAAACAGTCCAAATTTTTACCATTTATCTTTCAGATCATATATTTTTTTCTTCAAAACTTGTACAGATTCAACCCATCTGTAGATCCTAGAGGAGACACCTCATAGGACTCAGATTCAAATTCAGCAGCAGCTGGAAAGAAAAAGGATTACATTCTTTATCTCAAATACTTGAGTTCAGTATTAGTTAAAAATAAAAAAAGAAACAAAACAAACTTGAGCTATTTCTAAATGTTCCGAAAAATGAAACATATCTATAGATGACAGGAAACAAAATACAAGATTACAATTATACACTCTGCCCTTGGTCCCACATGTGGCTGAGTATCAGAGCTTCTGGTTTTCTCATTCTTCATTCATTTCTCAATAACTATGTGCAAAGGTGCTGTGACAAACACTGGAATTACAAGATGAAGGTGACCCAGTCCACCCTAAAAAATGATATCCCATAAACTGGAACAACAGACAAACAGGCAATTTCCATACAGAGTCATAAATACTAAGATACAAAGGATGGCACAAGGAACACTCAGAAGGGACAGCCAGCTTTGTGTCAATCCTGTCAGCTTTTTGGTGGAGGTGCTGTGGAAGCAGATACCTGAAGGACAGGAAAAAGACAGGAGGGGAGGGAAAGCACGTACAAAGACCGGAGGTGGGAACCCCACCTGTGGGATCCTACAGTCTGTCTGGTTAGATGCAGAGCTGAGGGGCAGAGGAGGGTGGTAAAGAGAGAAGGCCGACTACATTGGCAGGACCCATACTGAGGTGGTGGTAGAGAGAGAAGGCCGACTACGTTGGCAGGACCCATACTGAGGTGGGTGGTAGAGAGAGAAGGCCGACTACGTTGGCAGGACCCACACTGAGGTGGGTGGCTGGAATTCTTCCTGAGGGCAAAAGATAAACCAGTGACAAAACCAACGACTGAGAAATTTAAGGTCACACCCCAAGTGACAGTGACAGAGGTAACTGCTTGAGTCTGGGTTTCCTAGCCTAACGACCACCAGACACTTGACAAGTTGATACACTCCATGTTTTCTGAGAACAGTGTCAGGGTGCAGGTGCATAGTTCTACAGGGATGGCAGAAGCAGAGGCAGGATATAGCCAGGAACAAAAAGAAATACATACTGTTGTGATGACTGTAGCTCTGTAGCATAGTCTGAAGTCAGGCAGGATGATTCCTCCAGTTCCATTCTTCTTTCTCAAGATTGCTTTGACTGCACTCAGCTTTCTTTCTGGTCCAACTCTCACATCCATACATGACTACTGGAAAAATCATAGCCTTGACTAGACGGACCTTTGTTGACAAAGTAATTTCTCCGCTTTTTAACCTGCTGTCTAGGTTGGTCATAACTTTCCTCCAAGGAGTAAGCGTCTTTTCATTTCATCGCTGCAATCACCATCTGCAGTGATTTTGGAGCCCGAAAAAAATAGTGTCTATCCACTGTTTCCCCATCTATTTGCCATGAAGTAATGGGACTGGATGCCATGATCTTAGTTTTCTGAAATGTTGAGTTTTGAGCCAACTTTTTCACTCTCCTCTTTCATCAAGAGGCTCTTTAGTTCTTTACTTTCTGCCATAAGGCTGGTGTCATCTGCATATCTTAGGTTATTGATATTTCTCCCGGCAATCTTGATTCCAGATTGTGCTTCTTCCAGGCCAGTGCTTCTCGTGATGTACTCTGCATATAAGTTAAATAATCATGGTGACAATATACAGCCGTGACATACTCCTTTTCCTATTTGGAACCAGTCTGTTGTTCCAAGTCCAGTTCTAACTGTTCCTTCCTGTCCTGCATACAGGTTTCTCAAGAGGCAGGTCAGGTGATCTGCTATTCCCATCTCTTTCAGAATTTTCCACAATTTATTGTGATCCACACAAAGGCTTTGTCATACTCAATAAAGCAGAAATAGATGTTTTTCTGGAACTCTCTTGCTTTTTCCATGATCCAGCGGATGTTGGCAATTTGATCTCTGGTTCCTCTGCCTTTTCTAAAACCAGCTTGAACATCTGGAAGTTCACGGTTCATGTATTGCTGAAGCTTGGCTTGGAGAATATTGAGCATTACTTTACTAGTGTGTGCTGCTGCTGCTGCTGCTGTGTCGCTTCAGTCATGTCTGACTCTGTGCGACCCCACAGATGGTAGACCAGGCTGCTCTGTCCCTGGGGTTCTCCAGGCAAGAATATTGGAGTGGGTTGCCATTTCCTTCTCCAGAGCATTCATGCATGCTAAGTCGCTTCAGTTGTGTCTGACTCTGTGCGACCCTATGGATAGCAGCCCTTCAGGCTCCACTGTCCACAGGATTTTCCAGGCAAGAATATCGGAGTAGGTTGCCATTTCCTTCTCCCTTACTAGCATGTGAGATGAGTGCAATTGTGTAGTAGTTTGAGCATTCTTTGGCATTGCCTCTCTTTGGGATTGGAATGAAAACTGACCCTTTCCAGTCCTGTGGCCACTGCTGAGTTTTCCAAATTAGCTGACATACTGAGTGCAGCACTTTCACAGAATCATCTTTTAGGATTTGAAAGAGCTCAACTGGAATTCCATCATCTCCAAGCTTTGTATAACTGCTCAGCAAGATATTTTTTAGAAATTTAAATTAAAAGGTTATAAGTAAAATAGTAATTAAAGATCTACTCTTGTATAAGAAAATAACAAAAAAATCTTAACCTAGAGCAGAAATTAATCTTCTGACTTAGGATCACAAGTTGGTTTAATTCATTAAAAGGGTTTCTCTTATGATTCCTTCAAATGAAAAAAAACCCCATACGTCATTAGTGTTTAGGTGCCAGTCGTTCACTTATGCTTAGGGGTAGAAAAACTGCAGTGGGTGCAGTAGAGCTTGGAAATGATAATGAAGCACAGCCAAAGTGAAATCAATTAGAAAGTAAGCCAGACATCTGAATGTATACTTTCAGTTACTAGGCAATAAGATTCTATTTCTAAATGAGTTTAAATGCAGCTTTTCAAGAAAATTTAAGAGTTTAATCAATATCTCTTAAAAATGAGAAATCTAGGACCAAAAAAGATCACAACATTTCTGTGTCCTTGATTACCACAAAAGTCACTGATGGCTTTTACTTAGTGTGCCTAAGTCAAATAAACAGCTCAGAAGTTCACCAAATTAAAAACAAGAATCACTTATCAGAAATCTGAAACTCAAAGCAAAAAGATAATAGAACTGCCCTTAGTCAAATAAGTCTCAAAGCTGTTATGTAAAGGGCATGGAATTGAGGTAGAAACCACTATACTTGCTCTTGGAGTAAGATTTCATTTGAACACTAAAGTATTATAGAAATTTCTAACACAAGGGGACTCCAGGACTGGCCTGCTAAGAGTGCTGAGTAAAGATCTGTTCTGCTGTTTCTCCACCTCAAGTTTGATGCTCATCTGCCAGCCTCTCATTAGTCCCAGGGAAGATGGAAAACACCAATTTCATTCATGTTTCCCCAAATGATTGGAATTTTTTAAGTTGCCATATAGTAAATGGAATTCCCATTAAACTGTTTGAACACTGAAAACACAGAGCAGCAGACCTACTATAATCAATGATAGTTGTAACCTTGTTCGAAAGAAGTACACATGTGTCTGGGACTCCTCAGTAACAAGTCACAGTTGGGAGGGAGAGAAAGGGCATCAGAGAGAAAGGGAGGTGGCCTCACAGTGACACCTGCTGCCTCTGGGACAAACCTGCCTCCAGGAAACAGGTCAGGATGAAGAAACACACCATCCCACAAAGCCACGTTCAAGTGCTTCCTCTCACCACCCTTGTACATACGTTTCTCTCATGACCTCAGAGAAATTAAGCATTTGGCTCTGAGGAATCACCTAGAGCCACAATCTCGAAGGGAGGATGAGAAAGTCAATGGGTGAGACTGAAGAGAGCTAAAACAGCCCCAGAAACAATTACAAGCATCCCCTGCTTTTCCAAAGTTCATTCAAAGTCACTTACTTCTATGAAGGCCTATGTCAGCAACTGTTTTTGATTAAAAAAAAAAAATGTGAAGAGAATTTTTCATTTCAAAAGGCAAAATGTCAAAACAGCATTCAGTGTATGTCTTAACAGTGAGAGGCATCGTGTTCCCCAAGCAGGGAGACTGGCCCCACCGAGCTCCTTCCCCGGAAGCCCCACCCCACATCCCAGCAGCAAGTCTCCACAGCCCTGAACCCTCTCTGTGGGCACCTGTGCTTCCCTTGTGTATACTTATTTTAGGCATCGACTAGCAGAATGTGTCCTCGGGTACCTGCTCCTTTGCTGTCTGCTCTTTGGGCTTATGAAAGGAGTCCTAGGAGCACTCTGCTTTCAGACGGCCGGGAAACTTCTCCAGCCTCCACACACCCCCTCAGTCAGGTCACCATGCTAGCTTCAGCCACTCTGTGAATTACCCTGCCTTTCACCCCTGTGTGAACTCCCCCTATTTCACAAGCATGCTTTTAAGTAGTGTAGAAAAACTTGGTACAGTATTAACATAGATTGTCATACAGCGCCCTCAGGCAGTGACTAATCTAGTTAGCTTTCACTTCCTACTAATCTCAGGAACCTGGCTCTATAAAAATTAGGCTTCAGAGAGAAATTAATGGACTAAATTTAGCTTCTGTGATTCTGTGTCTTGACTACTTGTTTACTTTATTTGCCAATGACTTTCTGACTCCTAGTTCTTCTAGGTAGAAAGTTAAGTCGCTCAGTCGTGTCTGACTCTTTGTGACCCAGTACTGTAGCCTACCAGGCTCCTCCGTCCATGGAATTCTCCAGGCAAGAATAATGGAGTGGATTGCCATTTCCTTCTCCAGGGGATCTTCCCAACTCAGGGATTGAACCCAGGTCTCCTGCATTGCAGGCAGACACTTTAACCTCTGAGCCACCAGGGAAGCAAGTCCTCTTCCAGGTAGAGTTGCTTATATTTTCCCCACTCTGCTTTATTATAATCTTCTGGCAAAGTTTTCATCTTCAAGAGTTCAGATTACAAGTCTTCAATTCTGAGTTCCATCTGACTTCTTATGGAAACATTATTCTTCTCTCGTAAATACTCTAAGTTCTCTTGAGATGCTGCCTGTATGTAAGGCAAATGTAAAAAGATAACATTTTTAAAATAATTAGAACTTGGATAATTATACTTGTTCCCTTTAGTTTTGAGTCAGTGATTCAGAGGGCAATTTTAAATGTGAAAAATAAAGAGTGGATGTTTAAAACAATTATCATCAATGTGAAGTGAATTAAATCTGAATTACAAAATTAAAGTGGAATCAATGGTATAGGAGTACTTATATAATCTGATAATTCAAAGACTACAAAGATCAACTTAAAATTGTAAACAATGAACAAAACAACTTAAGAATAATTCAAGAGGATGGTGCCGGTTATAAACCACAATATTGTCTTTTCCTCCTAATAGTCTTGCTGTATACCAATTGGTCTTATAAGTAAAAGGATTCTTTGTGGAGAATCATTCTGAAAGGTCAGTTTACTGATAACTGTGATGGAAACTGAAATATTTAAAGGGAGAAACAAGTGTCCCTTTCCTTCCAGAAATCTACAAAACAAACTGCTCTAAGGGAAGCAGAGGGAACACATAAACTGTCTACATTGAAATGTAATGTACAGTGAGGTGAATTCAAGCACGTGACAGATCCACAAATGAACCTGCAAAAACAGGCTGACTTCCTTTCATTTCTCTACGAGATCCCGTCTCGCTCTCTCTTCAGTCCCAGTATATACTGCTCTACTTGACTGTGTTCTATCATGTTCAGTTCTATATGACTTTTGAGGGTCACTACTTCTTGCTCCAACTTCTTTTTCTTCTCCTCTAGTTTTTCACATTTCTTTTGCATTCCCTTCATAGATAATAACTCCTCTCAAAGGACTTGATTTTTCTGCATCCAGGTGCAGCCATTTTGAAGATGCAGTTCCCAGCTCTGCTGGAAGGTCATCTATTGTAGAAAACAATACCATTTGGTAATGAGGTAAGTGGACTGAGCACAGCCTAACTCAAACCCAGGATCAAATAAATAGGATGGTATCTGTATTGTAGAAGGTAGGTCCAGGAATTATTCAGAGAATCAAGAAAGAAGTTCAAACCACCAAGAGTCAGAAAATACACTCTTCACTGTCATCATCTTTCTCACACAACATTTGTATTTGATTTTACACTTTTATTGTTCTACAATTAATATTTTTCTACCTTTCCTCTATAAAATGACTACAAGGCCCCTCTTAGTCGAATATCTCTTGTTCCTCCCCACCCCCCATCTTAATGCCCCACGGTTTTCAAAGAAGTGCAAGGGATACTGTATTGGGTTATCTGGGACTGAGTCAATAAATCCCTCCAAAAGTAGACTGAAAACAAGACTCTAATGACTAAATCTATAAATATGGATGCTAATCCCATAAGATTTTTTCTGAACTACAAAGACTTTTTGCTCATTTGAACTGCATTCCAAAGCAGCTAAAGAAATTCCATTTCCCAAGAGTTTACTGAGATGATCCATACATTTTTCTGAAAAGAAAAATGTCACATTCTGGTAATCTTTTGTTACTTTCCATTTGTGCAAGACAAGGGCTGTGTGTATCAATAAATATTCCCTGTTAGTGTGTACTTAAACAAGATTCTCCCTCATGGAGAAAATGACGACAGCATAAATTTAAAGGGCTAAACTGCTCTCCACAGGCTCGATGACAAGGGCTGAGGAGAAAAGGCTCCATGAGAGCTGGACAGTCAGGAAAGCTCTGGAGGAGGAGAGACTGGGCACCAGGTCTGAATAAACAGAGGACTACCCAAGAGAAAAGAAACTGTAAAGACAGAAAGGACAGTCTGAGCAAAGGCCAAGAAAAGGAGAAATCAGCCAGTGAACTCTGAGGATAAAATCCCACTACAGGGAAATAAAAACATGTCCACACAGAAACATGTAAATCAATGTTCACAGCAGCATTATTAATAGCCTCAAAGCGGAAACAACTCAAAGCTCCATCAACTGATGATGGATACATGGCTTAGTCACATACTGGTTATTGTTTGACCATCAACAGAAACGGAAGAACTGATACGTGCTATCACATGGATGAACCTCGAAAACATGACGTCAAGTGAGAAAAGCTAATCCCAAAGGAGCACATACTGTATGATTCCCTTTATATAAAATACCCAAAACAGGCATGTCTCCAGAGACGGATATTAGACTGAGGGTTGCCTGGGGCTGAGGGAGATGGGAGGGGGCATAGGTGGTGGCTAAGGGATGCAGGGTTTCTTTGGGGGGCTGATGGAAATGCTCTAAAATTGACTGTGGTCACAGGTGACACCTCTCTAGACTAAGAGATACTGAACTACACATGTTCAGAGTGTGAATTCCATGATACATGAATTATACCTCAATAGCTTTTTAAAAAAATTCAATGGCAGGATCTAGATAATCTTCTTAATTCTCCAGTTTGGATGAACGTACTATATACCATCTGAGTACCTCCATGCCTTTACAGTATATCTAAAATGAAAAGAAAAGAAGGCAATGCCTGACTTCAACTGATTTAAAACCCTTTCTGCACAAGTTATTCTTAAATGCACACAATAAATATATACAGAATTCTACAGCCTTTCACGGAAGTGAAGATGTGAAATGACAATTTTCTGGAACATTCCATTAAACATTATCCTCTGATTTTATCTGCCTTGCCTCATCACAATAATACAGCCTTCACTAAAAAAAGTCTATCAAATTCTGTGAAGAATGAGGCACAAGTCCCAACTTTTCTAAGGATATCTAACATAAGAGAAGATATAGTGCAAATGGCAGAATGAAAGTCAGAGTTTAAGAAACAAGTGCATTTAAAGATAATAAAACTAGTAAATTACTTGTAATGAAAATACAAAAGAAAGCTGTCCATGAAAATGAGTGTCTTAAAACACTTTATCCTACGTATTGACTGTTGACACATCAAATTTCACACCTACCTGACTTGTGAGTTGAAGCAAGTTGATCCTTAAATCCTGTGCCTCAACTTCTAAGTTAGGACAATAACGTGACGTGACCTCCAGTGAAGCCTCCGAAATAGACTGCTTTCTTAGGATATCAGTCAGTTCTGGTCGAAGTTGTCTCACAACTGCCTAATAAGATGCTCTGTCACTGAGTTTATAAAATCACTTTACTATTATGTTATGTTAATAATACACAATGCCAACATATGTACTTTGATCTCATCTCACACACTAGCAAAGTGATGCTCAAAATTCTCCAAGCCAGGCTTCAACAGTATGTGAACTGAGACCTTCCAGATGTTCAAGCTGGATTTAGAAAAGACAGAGGAGCCAGAGATCAAATTGCCAACATCCGCTGGATCATAGAAAAAGCAAGAGAGTTCCAGGAAAACATCTACTTCTGCTTTATTGACTGTGCCAAACCCTTTGACTCTGTAGATCACAACAAAGTGTGGAAAATTCTTCAAGAGATGGGAATACCAGACCACCTTACCTGCCTCCAGAAAAATCTGTATGCAGGTCAAGGAGCAACAGTTAGAACCAGACATGGAATAACAGACTGGTTCCCAAATTGGGAAAAGAGTACATCAAGGCTGTATGTTGTCACCCTGCTTAACTTAGATCAGAGGACATCATGCCAAAGCTGGGCTGGAAGAAGCACAAGCAGAAATCAAGATTTTCGGGAGAAATATCAGTAACCTTAGATATGCAGATGACAACACCCTTAGGGCAGAAAGCAAAGAAGAACTAAAGAGCCTCTTGAGGAAAGTGAAAGAAGAGAGTAAAAAAGCTGGCTTGCAACTCAAAATTGAAAAATCTAAGATCATGGCATGTGGTCCCATCACTTCATGGCAAATAGATGGGGAAACAGTGAAAACAGTGACAGACTTTATTTTCTTGGGTTCCAAGTCAAGGCAGATGGTGACTGCAGCCATGAAATTAAGATGTTTGCTTCTTCCAAGAAAACTATTACAAACCTAGACAGCATTATTGGGACTTCCCTGGTGGCTCAGACAGTAAAGCGTCTGCCTACAATGCAGAAGACCCAGGTTCAATCCCTGGGTCGGGAAGATCTCCTGGAGAAGGAAATGGCAACCCACATTAAAAAGCAGAGACATTACTTTATTGACAAAGGTAAATCTAGTCAAAGCTATGGTTTTTCCAGTAGTCATATATGGTTGTGAGAGTTGTGTCATCAAGAAAGCTGAGCACCAAAGAATTGATGCTTTTGAACAGTGGTATTGGAGAAGGCTCTTGAGAGTCCCTTGGACTGCAAGGAGATCCAACCAGTCAGCCCTAAAGGAAATCAGTCCTGAATATTCAATGGAAGGACTGATGCTGAAGGTCCAATACTTTGGCCACCTGATGCAAAGAACAGACTCATGGAAAAGATCCTGATGCTGGGAAAGACTGAAGGCAGGAGAAAAAGGGGACAACAGAGGATAAGAGGGCTGGATGGCATCACCGACTTGATGGACATGAGTTTGAGCAAGCTCTGGGAGTTGGTGATGGACAGGGAAACCTGATGTGCTGCATGCAGTCCGTGGGGTCACAAAGAGTCAAGACATGACGGAGCAACAACTAAACTGAACTGATGGACTTTGAAAACTATCACCACAGACATCTACTCACCTTCTTTTCCCTCCTCACTGAATCTGGTTACAGACACAGAAGTGGCCACCCTCCAGCCTTCCTGATATTAAGTTACTCAGAAAAAAGATGCAGACTTGCTGTCCATGCCCAGCCCCTCCCGATAAATCTGCAGAGCTTCACCACCTCATGTCCAGAAAGAAATAGATGTGAATGTGGGCAATTGGTAGAAAATTGCACGCTGTGGAACATTTTTCCCTTCTTTATTAGAGGTGTAATTAACTTCAGAGATCTTCATATAGTCTATCCAGTGCTCAGATCTTTCCAATAGTTTCCTATCTCAGAGAAAAAATGAGGCCATTCCCTTGTGGCTTATCTATTTTATATCTAGTAGTGTGTCTATGTTAATCCCAAACTCCTAATTTATCCCTCCTCCCCACCTTTGCTCTTGGCTAACCACAAGGACCAGCATAGCACAGGGAACTCTACTCAATATTCTGTAGTCACCTACATGAGAAAAAGGATCTAAAAGATGGGATATACGTATACATAAAACTGAATCAACTTGCTGTACATCTGAAACTAACACAACATTGGAAATCAAGTGCATTCCAACATAAAAGAAAAATGAAATTTAGAAAGTGAGGTTTCTCCCATGGCCTTCAGGGAGCCTCGATAACCTGGCTTCCACCTGCCTCTGGACCGCAGCCCCTACAGCCCTCTCCCTGACTCACTCCATTCCTGCTGCTCTCAAATCCTGCCACCCTTCAGTCTTAGTGGACACTAAGTAATTCATCCTTAAAATGAGAATTCTCCAAGCCAGGCTTCAATAGTACATGAAACGTGAACTTCCATTGTTCAAGCTGGCTGTAGAAAAGGCAGAGGAACCAGAGATCAAATTGTCAACATCCGCTGGATCATTGAAAAAGCAAGAGAGTTCCCTAAAAACATCTACTTCTGCTTTATTGACTATGATAAATCCTTTGACTGTGTGGATCACCACAAACTGTGGAAAATTCTTAAGAGATGGGAAACCAGACCACCTGACCTGCCTCTTGAGAAATCTGTATGCCGGTCAGGAAGCAATAGTTAGAACTGGACATGGAACAACAGACTGGTTCCAAATGGGGAAAGGAGTACATCAAGGCTGTATATTGTCACCCTGCTTATTTAACTTATATTCTGAGTACACCATTAAAAATGCTGGGCTGGATGAAGCACAAGTTGGAATCAAGATTGCTGGAAAAAATATGAATAACCTCAGATATGCAGGTGACACCAACCTTATGGCAGAAAATGAAGAACTAAAGAGCCTCTTGATGAAAGTGAAAGAGGAGAGTGAAAAGTTGGCTTAAAGCTCAACATTCAGAAAATGAAGATCATGGCATCTGGTCCCATAACTTCATGGCAAATACATGGGGAAATAGTGGAAACACTGGTAGACTTTTTTTTTTTTTTTTCAGGCTCCAAAGTCACTGCAGATGGTGACTGCAGCCATGAAATGAAAAGATGCTTACTCCTTGGAAGAAAAGTTATGAGCAACCTAGACAGCATATTAAAAAGCATAGACATTACACTGCCAACAAAGGTCCTTCTAGTCAAGGCTATGGTTTTTCTAGTGGTTATGTATGGATATGAGAGTTGGACTATAAAGAAAGCTAAGTGCAGATGCATTGATGCTTTTGAACTGTAGTGTTGGAGAAGACTCCTGAGAGTCCCTTATATTGCAAGGAGATCCAACCAGTCAATCCTAAAGGAAATCAGTCCTGAATATTCATTGGAAGGACTGATGCTGAAGCTGAAACTCCAATACTTTGGCCACCTCATGAGAACAGTTGACTCATTGGAAAACACCCAGATGCTGGGAGGGATTGGGAGCAGAAGGAGAAGGGGACGACAGAGGATGAGATGGTTGGATGGCATCATCGACTCGATGGACATGGGTTTGGGTGGACTCCAGGAGTTGGTGATGGACAGGAAGGCCTGGCATGCTGCGGTTCATGGGGTTGAAACAGTCAGATACGACTGAGCAACTGAACTGAACTGAAATGATGCTGGGAAAGATTGAGGGCAGGAGGAGAAGGGGACTACAGAGGATGAGATGGTTGGATGGCATCACCAACTCAATGGATATGAGTTTGAGTAAACTCCAAATGTTGGTGATGGACAGGGAGGCCTGGCATGCTGCAGTCCATGGGGTCTTAAAGAGTTGGACATGACTGAGTGACTGAACTGAACTGATTGAACTGAAAATGAGAATTATGAGCAAATTGTTTGCAAAAATGTTCTAAGTAAATCATAAATAGCAGATGGAAGAGCAAATCAAGAAGTGTTTGGGTAAACCTCAGCACTTGAGTCCCAAATTATGATTGAATGACAAGTAGATGCCTTTAAACAGTTGACAGGCCATAAGAATAAATGATTCAAGGCTGAAATATTTCCCAAAATAAATTGACATGAAGAAAAATAAAATTATCACAAGAAATATAACAAATACCTCCAATAAACACAACCACTTGATAGCTTTAAAAAAAAAAAATACATCTGATACCTAACCTATACAGCTACCCCAAAGTAAGAGCCTTAGCTCTGTACATATCTAAACAGATCAAATTTTGTAAAAAAAATTGTTCTTGAGAATATGCTTCCATTCTAACATTGTAATAGTCCACTACAAGAATTATACTTATTGATAGCTGCACTAAGCACTTCTACAAACATCAGTTAACTCATTAGCTATAATGATTCTGGAAAGGAAGAAGTTAGAAATATAAGTAAGGTGCAGGTTTTTCACCAGGTCTTCTGACTCTACTAGTCCTCTTACATCCAACCACGGTTACTTCTCTAGTACAAACATATCGATACAAAATAAGCCTCTTATTTCACTCATGCTGCATACACTAATGGTAAATAGGTAAAATTTAGAGAGCTCTTCTTAGACAATCCTGAGATTATTTGCTGCTTCCATAACTTTCAATACTTTTTTGTACTGTTTAAAATAGTAAGATAATGCAATAGACAATGAAAAACACTTATTATCACTAAATATTTATGTCATATCTATCACTGTTTTCAGAAGTTCCTTGTACTAAAATAGGACACTACATAGAGCAAAGTGTTAATTTTCTTACAAGAATGACATCCACAATACAGTCTCCGAATTGCCTATACTTTTCCTCCTTACCATCAGAGGAAGTTATAAACTACCCCAATGATCTATCAAGGAAGGGAAATCACTGCCAAAAATTAAGAGTATCTATCCCATGGACGGAGAAGGCTGGTGGCTGCAGTCCATGGGGTCGCTGAGGGTTGGACACGACTGAGTGACTTCAGTTTCACTTTTCACTTTCATGCATTGGAGAAGGAAATGGCAACCCACTCCAGTGTTCTCGCCTGGAGAATCCCAGGGATGGGGGAGCCTGGTGAGCTGCCGTCTATGGGATCGCACAAATTCGGACATGACTGAAGGGACTTAGCAGCATTGCTAGCAAAAGAGGTATGGTTTTTCTTCGTGGGGGAGCAGAGGAGGAGGGACTTTTATAAGTTTATTCTGAAGAAGTTACTTTTTTTAAAGTGTTCAAAAATGTTTTTACAACTGATCTTGCAGTTTTTACAAATTGGAAAACTGTAAATGATGTGCAAAGGTCGTTGACAGGGCATTGGTTAAAGAAATGACAGTGGAGCCAAGAATGGACTCTGATTTAGACACTGAAGGTGATGATGTGCATGGAGTGATGCACACACTCATTCCAAAGCAGAGGGACTTGGGTGTGTAGCGCAGTCGATGGGGGAGCACACACCGTCTTCCTGGCCTAAAGTGCAATCAGAGGAGGGTGCCAGCTCCTCCAATATAGTTGCAATAATTTTGAGATCAATTCCTATGGAAAATATTAAAGGCCTCTCCTTGGATAAGGTCATCGAATGTCCCTACCTGACTGCTGTAGACAAATGGATCTAATTACAAGCATTACTTTATCTGACACATGAAAAATGTCATCCCTCCTCAAAATATAGATGTATAGGCTTTCACAAGCCTCTATACTTTCTAAGGTACATACTCTTCATTTATAAAATATATACATACACAGATACATACACACACATAAATGACTACAGAAAATACCCCAGAGTTCATTTCCTTATTGGCCATTTCTTTCTGCTTTTGTCTGGCAAGTGATTGGTCAGGATTCTCTCCTGTAAGATTCTGGCATTCCGTTCTCCAGAAAGCTGCTTCTGAGTGTTATATGTCGCCCTTCCATAACCTGAGAGACACTATATGTAGTTTTGGGCCCATATCATTAAAAAAAAAAAAACAGTTAAAAGCTTAGAAGCAGAATATAAAATGAAATAAAACTGTTTAAAGGAAGTAGCCTTTTAAAGCACAAGGATCTTTATCCCATGTGAGTAACTCGAATTTTAATTTAAATGTCTGCTAAATTTATCACAGAGCAAAAACATGCAGATATAGTATTGTGAAAGGAAATCTCTTTACAAAACATTTAACTAGTTCCTTCACAGTCTCAAGGCAAGTTAGCCTGTATTTTAACATTTAAAAAGCCAAAATTAAGACGTGGATTGGAATTAAGAAGATTACTTTGTCTAATGTATCAAAAGTGCCAATCATTATGTTAATAATTAAGCTCAAGTTACATCCAATCCTCCACGCAGAAAACACATACACAGCATCTACTAGAAGCCAAGAATGGCAAGAAACTCATCACATAAACTCTGAATGTCACAGTTCATTCCTAGGTTGAGATAACATTTTGTTTGAAATCTAAATAATACATATGAAATAAAAGGGATATTATAAATAATATTGACAAAATGGTGCTAGAAATTTTCACCAACAATTACTCTACCTGATTCAGATCATTTCTCAGTCTTCAGTTCCATCTAGAGCTCTGAGGTGAGTTCTAGTTGCTGTTCATTTCACTTCTTTACTATATTGGTCTTCCTTTCTTCTTAATTGCTCCCTAATTTTTTCATATAACATATCAGCATTTCTTCTATTCAAAAATGTTCTAAGTAAATCATAAATAGCAGATGGAAGAGCAAATCAAGAAGTGTTTGGGTAAACCTCAGCACTTGAGTCCCAAATTATGATTGAATGACAAGTAGATGCCTTTAAACAGTTGACAGGCCATAAGAATAAATGATTCAAGGCTGAAATATTTCCCAAAATAAATTGACATGAAGAAAAATAAAATTATCACAAGAAATATAACAAATACCTCCAATAAACACAACCACTTGATAGCTTTAAAAAATACATCTGATACCTAACCTATACAGCTACCCCAAAGTAAGAGCCTTAGCTCTGTACATATCTAAACAGATCAAATTTTGTAAAAAAAATTGTTCTTGAGAATATGCTTCCATTCTAACATTGTAATAGTCCACTACAAGAATTATACTTATTGATAGCTGCACTAAGCACTTCTACAAACATCAGTTAACTCATTAGCTATAATGATTCTGGAAAGGAAGAAGTTAGAAATATAAGTAAGGTGCAGGTTTTTCACCAGGTCTTCTGACTCTACTAGTCCTCTTACATCCAACCACGGTTACTTCTCTAGTACAAACATATCAATACAAAATAAGCCTCTTATTTCACTCATGGTGCATACACTAATGGTAAATAGGTAAAATTTAGAGAGCTCTTCTTAGACAATCCTGAGATTATTTGCTGTTTCCATAACTTTCAATACTTTTTTGTAATGTTTAAAATAGTAAGATAATGCAATAGACAATGAAAAACACTTATTACCACTAAATATTTATTATGTCATATCTATCACTGTTTTCAGAAGTTCCTTGTACTAAAATAGGACACTACATAGAGCAAAGTGTTAATTTTCTTACAAGAATGACATCCACAATACAGTCTCCGAATTGCCTATACTTTTCCTCCCTACCATCAGAGGAAGTTATAAACTACCCCAATGATCTATCAAGGAAGGGAAATCACTGCCAAAAATTAAGAGTATCTATCCCATGGATGGAGAAGGCTGGTGGGCTGCAGTCCATGGGGTCGCTGAGGGTTGGACACGACTGAGTGACTTCAGTTTCACTTTTCACTTTCATGCATGGGAGAAGGAAATGGCAACCCACTCCAGTGTTCTTGCCTGGAGAATCCCAGGGATGGGGAGCCTGGTGAGCTGCCGTCTATGGATCGCACAAATTCGGACATGACTGAAGGGACTTAGCAGCATTGCTAGCAAAAGAGGTATGTTTTTTTCTTCGTGGGGAGCAGAGGAGGAGGGACTTTTATAAGTTTATTCTGAAGAAGTTACTTTTTTAAAGTGTTCAAAAATGTTTTTACAACTGATCTTGCAGTTTTTACAAGTTGGAAAACTGTAAATGATGTGCAAAGGTCGTTGACAGGGCATTGGTTAAAGAAATGACAGTGGAGCCAAGAACGGACTCTGATTTAGACACTGAAGGTGATGATGTGCATGGAGTGATGCACACACTCATTCCAAAGCAGAGGACTTGGGTGTGTAGCGCAGTCGATGGGGAGCACACACCGTCTTCCTGGCCTAAAGTGCAATCAGAGGAGGGTGCCAGCTCCTCCAATATAGTTGCAATAATTTTGAGATCAATTCCTATGGAAAATATTAAAGGCCTCTCCTTGGATAAGGTCATCGAATGTCCCTACCTGACTGCTGTAGACAAATGGATCTAATTACAAGCATTACTTTATCTGACACATGAAAAATGTCATCCCTCCTCAAAATATAGATGTATAGGCTTTCACAAGCCTCTATACTTTCTAAGGTACATACTCTTCATTTATAAAATATATACATACACAGATACATACACACACATAAATGACTACAGAAAATACCCCAGAGTTCATTTCCTTATTGGCCATTTCTTTCTGCTTTTGTTTGGCAAGTGATTGGTCAGGATTCTCTCCTGTAAGATTCTGGCATTCCGTTCTCCAGAAAGCTGCTTCTGAGTGTTATATGTCGCCCTTCCATAACCTGGAGAGACACTATATGTAGTTTTTGGGCCCATATCATTAAAAAAAAAAAACAGTTAAAAGCTTAGAAGCAGAATATAAAATGAAATAAAACTGTTTAAAGGAAGTAGCCTTTTAAAGCACAAGGATCTTTATCCCATGTGAGTAACTCGAATTTTAATTTAAATGTCTGCTAAATTTATCACAGAGCAAAAACATGCAGATATAGTATTGTGAAAGGAAATCTCTTTACAAAACATTTAACTAGTTCCTTCACAGTCTCAAGGCAAGTTAGCCTGTATTTTAACATTTAAAAAGCCAAAATTAAGACGTGGATTGGAATTAAGAAGATTACTTTGTCTAATGTATCAAAAGTGCCAATCATTATGTTAATAATTAAGCTCAAGTTACATCCAATCCTCCACGCAGAAAACACATACACAGCATCTACTAGAAGCCAAGAATGGCAAGAAACTCATCACATAAACTCTGAATGTCACAGTTCATTCCTAGGTTGAGATAACATTTTGTTTGAAATCTAAATAATACATATGAAATAAAAGGGATATTATAAATAATATTGACAAAATGGTGCTAGAAATTTTCACCAACAATTACTCTACCTGATTCAGATCATTTCTCAGTCTTCAGTTCCATCTAGAGCTCTGAGGGTGAGTTCTAGTTGCTGTTCATTTCAACTTCTTTACTATATTGGTCTTCCTTTCTTCTTAATTGCTCCCTAATTTTTTCATATAACATATCAGCATTTCTTCTATTCTCTTCTTCTTGCTTTAAGGTCAAACTGCAAAATTTATAGAGCTCTTCTTAAAAAAGCATGAGACTATTCGCTGCTGCAGTAACTTTCATTCCCTCCTCATAATGTTTAAAATAGTACATTGGGGGGAAATACAATGAAGAACACTTAATAATGATCACTGTTTTCATGCAGAGGGTTAAGAATAAAACAGCATAAATATTTTTTTCTTTTCTGTCTTGAGAAAAATGGCTACTTTATCCTTCTGTGGGTGGGAATGAAAAGTAATCTAAACTTTCTTAAGAATAGTTTAGAAATATGGATCAAAGACTGTTTCCAAACGTTCTCATACTTTAACCAAATAATATGCTATTATTGAAGAAAATGAATTCAAAATAATTAGAAATGAATCTGTAGAAAAGATGTTCCTTGTAGTATTAAACATAAGACAGGAAAGTGAAAAACAACCGAAAGTCAATCTGTTGAATCATGAATGAGGTTTCCCTTATGGTGGACTTCTGTATGATCATGAAAATGATCATTTGGAAAAATATACATTAAGTCATTAGAAGCATTCACTGTTAAGAACTTACATTATTTCCATGAATTTCACACTCCACAATACTAACGACGTATTCTCCCCTGTAGAATCCCAGAGGGTAAGTTAAAAATTATAACACAAGTACGTCTCTGCAGTATTAAAGTAAATAACAGTTCAAATATTTCTTTAAAACTAGGATGCGCAGTACCTCAGTCTACCGAGCTCTCATTGCCACTCCACTTTCTGATGCCCTAACTGTGATTCACTTCTTTTCTTTCAGACAGTTCTTTCTGTAGCTCACCAACCTTATTTTCCAGTTTTTTAATTTCTCCTCTAAGTAGTTCACAGTGGCTTTTTTAAAGTTCCATTTATCTTTCACACAAAAGAATTGCATCCCATATTTTCAACAAGCTAACACAATCTGCAACAAGAAGAAAACACAAAGAAACAAGAAACACCATGATATGAGTAATTTTTGAGTATAAAGGACTGTGCCTTTCATATTCACTCCTCCATACACTGAATAGACATTGAGTGTCTGTCAAGTGGAAGACATTATTCTAAGCTCTCCAGATAAAACAGATAACCCTGGCTCTTGTTTAGCTTGCAGTCTAGTAGAAGAGAAAGAGAAATAAAATAATTACATATATACATATATATATATATAGTAATTATAAATTCAGGTACAATAAGAATGATCATAGGCTCAGCGTATACACTCACTTTTAACACAAAACATATTTGTCTTTTAACACAAAACATATTTCTAAGATGCACAGCACTGTAATATATCCGTAGCTCTAGAGCAGTACTAGACAAGGTAAGCCTATATTACTACACCATACACAAACAGGCTTCATATTGACATTTACACCACGGTCCCACCTTTATACCTCAAGCCAAGTGGTTCTACTTGCAACGTGGAATTCTTAGAGTAAAGACATCACCATCCTCGGAAGCACTTTCAGATGACTAAGTCATTCAGGTAGCTCACGTCATTAATCTGTGCTTTGACCTACACATAAATAATACTGTTTCACAGTATCCTTAAATTATTTATAAAATATACTAACTGTACAAAGGTGATAAATAGTGCATCATTAAATGAAAAACAAACACTTCTTAAAAGGACAGATTTTTATCAAAATGATGATTTGATCAATAGTGTTTTTAAATCAAGTTCTCAAAGTATATGTCTCTACAACAAATGAAGATTTTCTCTTTTGCCACTATTCCTTTTACAAAAGATTTTTTACTAGGATAATATTTTTTTAATTAACTTTTTTATTATACCTTGTTCTTTTCATTAGATGCTTTCTTTACAGCCCTAAAATGACAAATGGTTCTTTTCAGGCTAATATTAAATACTTAAAAATACAAACAATACCTAAACTTTGGCTTTTTACATAAAACCATTGTACTGGGAAGTAATTTTTTACTAAAGGATTAAACAATAAATAAGAGTAGCATTAATGGGGTCACTAAGAGTCGGACGCGACTGAGCGACTTCACTTTCACTTTTCACTTTCATGCATTGGAGAAGGAAATGGCAACTCACTCCAGTGTTCTTGCCTGGAGAATCCCAGGGACGGGGGAGCCTGGGGGGCTGCCGTCTATGGGGTCGCGCAGAGTCGGACACGACTGAAGTGACTTGGCAGCAGCAGCAGCAGCAGCAGCATTAATGGACAAAGAAAATATATGAATAATACTAATAAAGCACTGAATTTAGATCAAAGGAAAAGGAAAAACATAACGTTACTTGTGTTATTTGATAGGAAGCAGTATACCAGGGTTTTGGCAGTTGTCATTTTCAATAAGAACTACCTTTTATGGCAATAAAACCTATCTGGGAGGTATTCCTTCATTCCTTATAAGAAAGAAACCCATTTTTAAGAAATCCATAATAACCATGCTATTAGCCTTCTGAGGACTTCCAATGCAACTGCTATGCATTATTATAAGCACTTGACATGTCTTAAGGCATTTTTAATCCTCACAGTAATTCTCGGAGACAGGTAATGCATTAGGCCCTCTACACAGGGAGAAATGGAGCACAGAGAGGCTGAGGATCTTGTCCAAGCCCACACAGCAGGTCACCAACAGACCCAGAATTCAAACCCAGGAAATCTGGCCTCAACACTGTGGTTCCAAAACATGCTGAGAAAGCAAGATTTAAATAAGTCTTTCTAAGTAATATGATAGCAAACGAACCTATATTATTATTCAATGTCTACCAATAACTATAGATAATTTCTTAATCTTAACATATTTTTTTAAATTTTATTTTATTTTTAAACTTTACAATATTGTATTGGTTTTGCCAAACATCGAAATGAATCCGCCACAGGTATACATGTGTTCCCCATCCTGAACCCTCCTCCCTCCTCCCTCCCCATACCATCCCTCTGGGTTGTCCCAGTGCACCAGCCCCAAGCATCCAGTATCGTGCATCGAACCTGGACTGGCGACTCGTTCTATATATGATATTACACGTATTTCAATGCCATTCTCCCAAATCATCCCACCCTCTCCCTCTCCCACAGAGTCCAAAAGACTGTTCTATACATCAGTGTCTCTTTTGCTGTCTCGTATACAGGGTTATTGTTACCATCTTTCTAAATTCCATATATATGCGTTAGTATACTGTAAAAAAATCAAACATCTTTCCATGTAGGCAATATTGGAAATCTACTTGCAATAAAGACTTGCTTTTCATAAAGAAATTCATCAATAGGCATTCATGTAACCATTCTGCCGTTTCTTCATGCATCTGACACACATTTATTGAGCAGACATGTGTTAACGACACTCTTAGGATGGGAAGGATGGTTTCAGTAATTTAGAACTTTATGACCCAAAAATAATAATTAATGAAAGATTGTCAATAGCTTTTTCTACTGAATATAAACAAAAATTTCCCCTTTTCCCAGGAATCTATAAACAACATGAAGTTAATATGATGTGGTGTTTCAGAGTACCTTACAAAACCGTAGCTACTCATGATGGCACGATCATCCAGAATCAAGGAATGATTCAATCCTATTCAGTATAGCCTAAGTGTTTGTATATTCATGATTCTATAATTTTTAAAAATCTATGTATGATAGAATTAATTGAAGTAATCATCTCCATATTCAATTACATAAGAATATTACACTTCAGAACCAATAAACAAGCCCTTACCATAAAACTATATATGAACAGAAGTATTATGTACAATTAGTTTACCGTAATAGTTTAAAGATAATGTCATACAATCAATAAGCTTTCTAATATCAGAAATGGAAACAAGATTGAACTCAATGAACACATCCTCTGCTGGCTCATTTCCAAAAGCATATATACACTAAAAGCTCCCCTCTGAATATAAAACAAGAAACTCCTTTGAACTCCCCATTCCTCTTCAGTTACCATCCAGTTCTCCATTGCCTGTCCCAGGAAATAGTGCCTATGGAGCTGTTTACGTGTATGCGATACAGTTCAGCTTCCAAGGGGACTAGTCACTGAAATGACTTCTGGCCAAAGGCACTCGTCCTCACCTTACCCTTTCATGGTTAAGTGAAAAATAACGTGCCTTACCTGAAAATAGGAGAAAAACGTGAACTCAAAACCCAATTTTGTCCCTGTTTGTTTGAATTAATTCATGTATATTAAATCTACCAAAAATGAATTAGGAGATGGTTTTTAATGTTATAAAGGCTGGCTTCCCTTAAAAATATTTCCCATCAGTATATCTTAAACAGGGAGTCCCTACAGCACATTTGAAAGCTTTTTTTTTTTTAAGGACTAATATCTGGAGAACAGACAAACTTTATATTACTAGGAGCCAAAATCTATTAACACCAATCAGAAAGAGGAACCAATTCCTAAATAAATGCAAATTATATATAATGATAATGTTATACGTCGATACATATTACCTGCTTACCTTCAGTTACATGTGTGCTCAGTCCTGTCTGTGACTCTTTGCATCCCCTAGGACTGTAGCCTGCCCAGATCCTCTGTCCACAGGGACTCTCCAGCCAAGAATATGGAGTGGGTTGCCACAACCTCCTTCAGGGGATCTTCCCAACCCAGGGATTGAACCCAGGTCTCTCAACAATACTGGAGTGGGTATCCTATCCTTTTCACCAGGGGAACATCCTGACCCAGGAATTGAACCGGGGTCTCCTGCATTGCTCGTGGATTCTTTACCAGCTGAGCTACCTGGGAAACCCCTACATTCAGTTATATTAAATCTTAACAGCCACTGATGAAAGTGGATAAAGCATTTTTAATAATATTTACTGATTTCCCACCTGGAAATGAAATAAGTTATAAAGTTATTATTTGTACCCTAACACCAAAGGTCCAATCTGGAAGGTTCAATTCTTTTAATAGGCAGTTGGGCTGATTCTATGACCTACTCTGTCGCTGAATATTCATCCCTAAGTCCATCCTAAAGGAGGTCAGTCCTGAGTGTTCACTGGAAGAACTGATGTTGAAGCTGAAACTCCAATACTTTGGCCACCTGATGCGAAGAGCTGACTCATTTGAAAAGACCCTGATGCTGGGAAGGATTGGGGGCAGGAGGAGAAGGGGACGACAGAGGATGAGATGGTTGGATGGCATCACCGACTCAATGGACCTAAGTTTGGGTAAACTCCGAGAACTGGTGACGGACAGGGAGGCCTGGCGTGCTGCAGTCCACAGGGTCACAAAGAACTGGACATGACTGAGCGACTGAACTGAACTGAATTGAACTGAAGTCAACTATGCCGAGATATCAGACAGAATGAATCTTTAGTCTTGGCGTCAGTGACTGGCAGTTTCAATGGAAAACCTTGACCACTGGCAATGCTTTCTCTTTACACGTATCTAGGTCAGGGACTATCATTGTCCTATTGTTCATAAATTCAATTCTTTAGTCCTAGAATTCAGTATTTGATCTCACCTTCTTTATCATGTAAAGAAATTATAAAAACGGAAGAAGTAAACAATAGCCAAGAGAGTTTTTTGCCTCAATTCCAAACACAAGCTGTAAATTATAATAGATTCTAACAATATTTTAAGTTTTCTCATTGAAGTGCTATAAAAACTTAAGTGATCATCTGTTGATTCTAAAAGGCTACTTTTGAAAGGAAATTTTATTTGTTATGAACTCTGCAGCAAACTGTATTATGTTGTTAAAGAATAGAAAACAGAATTAAACCAGAAATTCAAATTTACATTTTTACACACCTGTGAATGGTTATTTTCATCTCCATCACATTTTTCTTCTTCCTCTCATGTCATTTCTAAGTCTAGTTCTGACAGATCTGTAATTTTTTTTAATTACTTAGAATATTTAGATAAAGGACAGAATATTTAAAACATTCTATCAAATGACAGCTTATATCAATCTTAATCTTCAGCTGAATATTTACTTCTTTAAGAAATACTTCCAATGATCTCAGACTTCAAGAAACCTTGTGGGAAATACCAGAATTCATCAGGTTACAGGCACACAAACATCTCAAGGATTCATTCACAAATTCACCCAAACATCAGTGAACAAAACAATCAGAAACAAAACAAAATTTCAAAATACAGGACAGATATATAAAGCCACAATATCTTCTCTTCTCTATTTCATAACAGGACCTTTTATAACAACACGCCAAGCTTCAACTGCAACATTATTCACAGTTTACAAAATTCCTTGATTTTCCTTTTCTCAATTTCTTAAATTGAAATGCTTCTTTCCCAACATATTACTTTTCATCTTTTAAGACTCAGCCTGCTTTGTAAAGTTGTCCTTGATTACAGCTGTCTTTCCCCAGATAAACAGGTATCTCTTTCCTTGTAGCTACCTTAGGACTTTATAGATTTTTCAAGTGTATCTTCATCACCTGAATGTAAATTATTTCTTCACATGTCTACCCTCTTGGCCCTTAGACTGCAGAGGACAGGCACTTAAAAATCATTCTGGTATACATAAGTCTTTAGTTCTTTTATCCAATAATTATTTTGGGGGTTCCTACTCAGTATGATACACTGGAGTTTAAAGAAAAATGTAGATAAAAGGTATCAGGGATGGCTTTTCAAGAGATACTGCCTGAGCGCAGACTTACAGTTCAAGGGAACAGAGGGCAGGTGAGGGAGAGCACGGAAGGCTGCAGCAAGATGGGGAGAGAAGCACACACATGAGAGGGTAAATATTTGTTCCAAGTACAAAGACAGGTGAGGAGGGCATCCACAGAAGTTCAGGATTCCAGAGCAAAGGACAGAAAGGACGAGAGGTGGAGAGTCAGGCAGAAGTCAGATTATGAAAGCATCACGTGTCACTTTCAGATGTCTAGATATTAATGTGATTTGACGAGTGGTTCATGGTCACATGTGCTGTTTAGACAGGTGACTCTAAACACTACAGGAGATGGAATTTGAAGGGCATACAAATAAATGGGGGGAGAAGAATCTGAAGGCATTAATAATGAAAAAAAAAAAAAGGTGATGCAGGCCTGAACTGGGGGAGTGTTTCCAGAAATATTTAGGATATAAAACTTTCTGGGTTGAGTACAGAATAAATCTTTATGAAATCAATACATGTACAAATCCTGGGATGCTGAAGGAGTAGACTCTGCCGGTTACTCGATAAAAGGTATCGACTGAGAAAAGAAATGATATGCGTGAACTGTCTGAAGTTGCTTCTATTTATTTGGTGGTTTCCTATGTCACATCTTCCAGTGTTGCAAGGATATGTGTAGGTGTTTTATTTGAATTTGTGCTTCTTGGACCTACCAAGCTCACTGAAAAACAACAGCAAACAAGTCACTTGTAGAGATGTAAAAAAATACAAAAAAACCACTTTGAGTTTATAGCTTGTAGTCACTATTCTAGGAGATAACTGAGAATCTTGTAAATGCAAAGGTAACTTCTACAGGTGAGGAAGGAAAAGAAAAAAACGATAGGAGTGAAAAAAGAAAGTGTATGATTTCTTACCATAGCCCTGATTGTATGACTGATTGAAGGCACTAAATTAATTGGTATTTATGGACAACACGTATTAGATGTGGTTATTCAATAGACTGGGCATCGCAGTAGAATAAGAATTGCTTTTCTATATACTGCTTTTAAATGATACAGATCAGATCAGATCAGTCGCTCAGTCGTGTCCGACTCTTTGTGACCCCATGAATCGCAGCACGCCAGGCCTCCAGCACTCCTTAAAACCAATATTCCTTCTGAACTATTAATTCATTACAAATAATAAAACAAGTTGATACATTAGATGGATACAACTGAGGAGGTACTATGTAGCAAATTTCCCATGACTCCCATTGTCACTCAGAAAGCCAATTCTAAAATATATAAAGTCATAGAAAACACAAGAAATATTTTAGCATTTGGCTTCAGAGGTGCTCTTGCAGTCATACTGAGTATAATTTATAATGAACACTTATGAATTCAGAGCTATGTAAAAATATATCTAAGAAGCCACATTTTGAGAAGGCAATCTCTAGATGTCTACCTAGGTCTCCCAACTAGATGCAAAATTCCAAATGTAATCCTGCTACACACTCTCAGGTGTGCTACATACTAGCCTAAATGAATTTACTTTCTCCTAACTCTCTTTGTCAGGTATGATGGTCTTACTATGGTAAGAGGAAGAATGCAAACACCTTTCTAAGAAATACCGTTTGCCTGTAGGTGGCATAAAAGGAGTCAGCACACGGTAGATTTTGCCACAATATCTAATTTTGGAAACGTCAGTGCCCAGGTGGCCCAGGGCTGAAAGCTCTGGGCTTCTTCACTACCTTGTTTGCTTTCTCTGTTTTCTGGCAGCTGAGACCTGCACAGCTGATAGAGCGTGTAAGTCCCTGCCAGAAACACCACTCCAATATTCACCTTTTCTTTATCTATTAAGGTTGTCAGGGGAGTGTGTAATTTCCTCGGTTCTGTCTTGTCACAGCAAACATTTGAAGCGAAGGACGTTAAAGCCCTCAGCGTGTCACAGCTCTCAGTGTTACAGCTCCATGTTACAGCTCAGTTTTACTTAGAAAATAAAGGAAAATACATCCTCAAGGCATGAGGGCACGCCAACCCAAAAGACACGAAGAGAAGAAACGAAGAGAGAGAGGGAGAGAGACAGAGCACGCACGCATGGGACAGAGACCCCTGGACCTTTGGCTTCTCTTTTTATATGTTTTTTTCCTCCCCCTGGGCTTGCCCCATGTAAACCAGGCTAGCCAGGAGTGCTGTTTTTTCTACCTGAGGTCCTCACTCCAGTCCTCAGACCTTCCTTTGTTCTATCTTTGCGGACTCTACCCTTCCTTGTCTTTTAGCCACAGCCATTCTGGATTCGTTTTTCCTATTCTAACTACCTAACAAGGTCATCTGTCCCAATTCTGTGGATGCTGACTGATTTTTGGTCATTGATTGTGAAATCAACAGACACTGATCATCAACTTGCAAATGCCTGGCTCTCTGACAAGTCTCGTTACTGAGGCTCAAACTGGTAGAATCCCAACCTGAAAAATATGAAAACAAAGTCTCCATTTATTAGAATGTGAGGAAGAATACAACTCTGACCTGCTCCCCTAAGCTCACTACTGCTTCACAGCTTATTGTATCTTACATGTCACTGTAGGCGTCTCTTCATGAAGAGATGCTAACTACTGTGTCTAATTTTTTCTACTTTTTACTTTTCTAGTGTTACTTACATCGATTCACTCAATCTGTTCCCTATTCTGTATTTCATAAGAACTTTATGAATAATTAAATTGCCACAGAATTATTAGATATTAAAAATCTTGCATGTTTCAAAGTCAGTGTCGTATTTATTGAAAATAACAATTCTAGCATTTAGAACCCTATTAATCTGTTTTGTTTCAAAACTTAGTTTCATTTCCTACATCATGCTAATGCTTCAGAGGATTTCTGTGAAACAAGTGCCAAAAAATCAGCTATCTTAAAAAAAAAAAAAAAGTCAATGCCTTCCATATTCAAATTAGTCTACTTCAAATAACAAACACCAGTACAACATATACGTCTGATGCCTGAGAGTTACTTAGAGGGGTGGGGTTTCCCCTACTTCTAGCACCACCACCCTTCTCCCCCACCCCCAGTTTTCTCTGGAGCAACAATGACTTTTTATCTTTTCAGTGGAAATACACTGGAGCCATGTAGAAGGAATTCTCTCAAGTGTCCTCATCAACTCCAAACTCACCTCCCTAAGGACTTACTTTCCTCCCTTCCTCCTGTCACTAGAATCTCTCCTTTCCAAAGGGTAATCTCTGGATCTGTGGTCTGAATTCTTCCCCCTTTACATTCCTTCTATGGATCATCTCCACCACTTCTTTCTCCCTCTCTGCTTAGCAATGGTATCTTACACCTGTAATTGCTACTGCAACTCTTTGCTTCCCTCTGGCTATAAACACGCTCAGAAAGAAAAACAAAATAATGCTTTTTCTCGATCCTGTTCAGTCCTGCACTATCCGATGCTCCTCTTCCAGATTTCTCTAAAGGCAAGGCTACACCCTTGCTACTCAGAAAGCCTGTTAGAAACACAGAATCTCAGATCTCCTGCTCAGCAAGTACACTTCCCACAAGATCCCCAGGCAACTAATTCAAATGTGAGAAACTCTGGTCTACACTGAGTCTGCTTCTACATGACCTCAACTTAATTTATTCTTCTAAAATCTTAGCCTCAACTTACCCTCAGGAGAAGGCAATGGCAACCCACTCCAGTACTCTTGCCTGGGAAACCCCATGGATGGAGAAGCCTGGTGGGCTGCCGTGGATGGGGTCGCCCAGAGTTGGACATGACTGATGCGACTTAGCAGCAGCAGCAACATACCTTCACTCTACCCTCACTTTGGAGACACTTCCCTCCAAACTGAAACTGCATTAGAAGCTGGAAACTTCCAGTGGACACTGTATCAGGCTGTCGGTTCCTTGATCTCCCCATCATGGCCCCTGCTCTCTCCTTCCTTCCAGTTCTTTTGTTTTGGCCTAGCTGACACCATCCTATGAAGAGGCATCATCTCATATGACATCAATTTGCACACATTTACAGCTGAGCGCCTATGCCCATGTTCCTGCACAGAGGCTAACACACAGCTCTGCGTGCCCAGGGACCTCAATCCTGAATGCCTTCTCACAGCCAGAAAAACAATAAGACAAGGAAAACTCTGCTGTTCCTCTCGGACAAGCTCACTTCAAATTCATCGCCCATGTCAAATACTCTCCCTTTTTCTAAAGACCTAACATTTCTTGCCACCTTCCCCCATAGACCCTTGCTTTCTTTTCCTTCATTTCCTCCCTGAACTCTATGCCTCTCTCATCCTTCATTCCCTCTTTCCTCTTAGTTCTCAACCTTCCTGAGGTTGTAGAGTATCTTGAAACACAACTAGTAATTTTTTTCTTTCAGCCATGGATCACACTGACCAGGGATCGAAACTGCACCCCCTGCATCAGAGTCTTAACTGCACAGTCTTAACCATTGGACCAGACCTCCAAGGAAGTCCAGGAACTCATAATTTAGCTCCTTAAATGGCATTCTCAATTTAATCTGTGGCTGACACCTGATAAGATACACTATATCCCTCCTCGACTTTTTCCTCACTACCCATCCGACAGGTGATTTGCTTTGGCTATTAGAATACTTCAGCAGTCCCATTTTAATTCAACGTTCTGTCAAATGACCTTTCTATCAAATCTAGTTCTTACCTTCTACTTGTCCATTTAATGTCTTCTTTTCCTCTTTGACCAGCAGCTCCAGATAAATGATCCACATACTTCTGTGGAAGGCTCTCAGAGATACTCTGTTAAAATGAACACTGAGTTGCATGAAGATTTCCTAAACCCTTTCTAAGAAAATAGCCTACTTTTACAAACTGCCCACGTGTAATCCAGGTAAGACAGGTTTTGCCAAGATCCCACAGCTGCTAAGTGTCAGAACCAGGATGCTGACTTCAGGCACGGTGCTGGATCACCAGGCAGCAGCCGCCTGCAATGAAGAGAGCAGGCCCTTCCTATCTCCTTGCATTGGAGCCACCTTCAAACAGGGCACCCTTACTTTCTGTTACTTCAAGTATGGCTGCCATAAAGGTACTCCGCACATCCAAAATGCTTTGTATTATTAGCGTAAAAGTGAAAGTCACTCAGTTGTCTCTGACTCTTTGCCACCCCATGCCCTATACAGTCCATGGAACTCTCCAGGCCAGAATACTGGAGTGGGTAGCCTTTCCCTTCTCCAGATCTTCCCGACCCAGGAATCGAACCGGGGTCTCCTGCACTGCAGGCGGATGCTTTACCAACTGAGCAATCAGGGAAGCCCTTGTTAAAACATCACTAAAGCAAACTGCTGTTGTCATAAGCCCACAGATTTATCACTATCCCCCATACTTTGCGTCTCTTGAAATGTTCCTTGCAGATCAACTTGACAATTCAAACGCAGTAATACTTTCAAGTTTCAAGAACTCTCTTTTCAAGGCCAAAGTAAAAAAAAAAAAACCCACAATTCAGCCTGTTGCTCTCTGACGCTCTCTAGCAGTTTTACAGGTGCACATGTACCAAAGAAACACACATTTGGTTGGGAGACTGGGACTGACACATACACACTACACACTATTGTGTAGGAAATACATAACTAATGAGGACCAACCGTATAGCACAGGGAACTCAACACTCTGTAAGAGCCCATACGGAAAAAAATGCTTTTTAAAAAGAGCTGATATATACACGTAACTGATTCACTCTGCTGCACACCTGACACTAACACAATACTGTAAATCAACTGTACTCCAATAAAAATCGAGGGGAGAACGGAAGGCAGAGACACAAACATTTGGCTATAGACTGACCTGGAATAATGCAGCAATTTTTAGATAAACGTCACTTCAGAACCCAAAGTGTAGGGTAAAAAATCAGGATATTGTCATTATCCTCAAATTAAAAACAATTAGGAGCCCGGTGGCAGCGGGACGCAGGCACTGGCCAAGCCCACTGCTGGCGCCTCACAGCTTTCTCTGGGCGCCTCGCCGGCCCCACGCGGAGGGGGCCCGGGTTCAACTGCCAGCTGCCCGCCCCTCAGGCCAGAAGGTGACTGCCAGCCCCCTCGGCTCACAGGGCCCCGGGGCGCCGGCGCGCCTTTCCCACCAACAGGGCTCACACGACCCCTGCGGTGCCGGCCCGGCTCCCCGCTCACACGCACCCCTCCCCCCGCTCCCCAACGAACTGGCTCCCAGCTCACACGCTCTCGACTCACGCTCCCCGCTCTCACGCACCCCTCTCCCCGCTCCCCAACGAACTGGCTCCCCGCTCACACGCTCTGGGCTCAGCGGCTCACGCTCCCCGCTCACACGCATCCTTCTCCCCGCTCCCCAACGGCCCGGCTCGCCGCTCACGCGCCGCCCTCACCCCAGTGCGGCGTGCGGCGCTCCCGCTCTCACAACCCCCGACGCCAGCCCCGCTCCCCGGCCGCACGCCCCCCGCGCAGGCGCCCGCCGGGCTCGCCGCCCACACAACCCCGCCCCCAGGCGCGGGCAGGTGCTGGCCGCTCACACGCCCCCTGCGCGCCGCCGACCCTCGCAGAGGCCCGGCCTAAGCTCTCCGCCCGGCGCCCGCGCCGTGTTCTGCGAGAAGCCCGTGGAGCCGGCCCGGGAGCTGCCCCGCGCGGCCGAGGGAAGGCTGCCTGAGGCGGGGCGCCGTGAGGGCGGGGGCGGGCGGGCGTCTCCCGGGGCCGCTGCTCTGGAGCTGCACAACCGCGTGCGAGATGGCGGGTGTGCCTGTGGTTCCACTCCGTGGCTGTGGGCAGGTCGGTTTCGGCGGCTTCCCGCGCGCCGGGGACGCCGCCACTTCCTCAGCGACCCCCGCCGCCCCGCGTCCTCGAAGCCTCTGTGCGCGCGGGCTGCGCGGTGGGCCTCTCGCCCCGGTGGCGCGCGGAGAGACCCGGAGACGGGCTGCTGGAGCTCAGGTGCGAGTTACACCAGGGAGGTGGGGACGGGATAGCTCGGGCGTTAGAGCAGCGCCCTGAGGGCTGCGGTGAGTGTAGCCCCACCGGGGAGCCGGCCATGCAAACACCCTCCCCTCCCCTCCGGGGAAGGGCGGGCAGCAAGGGGGCTCTGGGGCGGGAGGCTCGCTCTTCACTCCCAAGGCATTTCAGAGGAGCGATGGGATTACTCTGTGTTTAGATAGCTGTTAGAGCGCTAGGGGCTCATCTGGTAAAGAATCTGCCTGCAGTGGGGGAGACCTGGGTTCAGTCCTGGGTTGGGAAGATCCCCTAGAGAAGGGAAAGGCTACCCACTCCAGTATTCTGGCATGGACTCTCGCAAAGAGTCAGACTTCGCAAAAAGTCAGACTGAGCGTCTTTAACTTCACTAATTAAGGGACTTCCCCAGTAATTAAGGGGCTTCCCTCATAGCTCAGTCGGTAAAGAATCTGCCTGCAATGCAGGAGACCTGGGTTTGATTCTTGGGTTGGGGAGATCCTCTGGAGAAGGAAATGGCAACCCACTCCAGTATTCCTGCCTGGAGAATCCCGTGGACAGAGGAGCCTGGCAGTCTACAGTCCATGGGATTGCAAGAGTCGGACACGATTTAGGGACTAAAGCACCACGCAGCACTTTGGGGAATGGATCAGATAGAAGAAAGACTGGTTCTGAGTGGGGTATAATAGACAGCAGGAGAGATGGATGTGGTCAACAGCCTGGTCGGGGGTCACTGAACACCGTGTCCTGAGACGACAGGACTTGTAGGTACAAGGACAGGGGTGGAGGTGAGAGGAGTAGCGGGGGAGGGGAGGGAGGGACCGCGTCTCTGGAGGCTTCTCTCAGGCAGCAGGGTAAACATCTGGCGGTCAGCAGGAAGACCCTTTGGGTAAGGTGAGTTTTGTTTTGAACATTCCAAAGCACTTAGTCTGACACTTGGGCCATTTAACAGATGGGGAAGCTGAGCCACTAGGAATTAGGGATCAAGTTAAAGGACATGTCTGAACTTGCAGGTGTTGGAAGCTGATCCGCAACTTGAACAGTTTTCTTCAGTTCCAGTCTGTTATTCTTGCAACTTCAGGCAGTTACCTTATCTAAAAAGTTAGGAGACCACAGTGGGAGGTTCACTGGAGAAGTAGTACTCAGAGGGGCCTTTGTTGTTCAGTCCCTAAGTCATGCCCCAGTCTTTATGACCGCGTGTACTGAGGCATGTCGCCAGGCTTCCCTGTCCTTCCCTGTCTCCCTGAGTTTATTCAAATTCATGTCCATTGGGTCAGTGATGTCATCCAACCATCTCCCCCTGTGTAGCCCCCTTCTCCTTCGTCATATCCTCTATCTTTCCCAGCATCATGTTCTTTTCCAGTGAGTTAGGACTTTACATCAGGTGGCCAAAGTATTAGAGCTTCAGCTTCAACGTCGGTCCTTCCAAGGAATATTCAGGGTTGATTTCCTTTAGGATTGACTGGATTGATTTCCTTGCTGTCCAAGGGACTCTCAAGAGTCTTCTCTAACACTACAGTTCAAAAGTATCAATTCTTTGGTGCTCAGCCTTTCTTATGGTCGAACTCTCATATCCGTACACGACTACTGGAAAAACCATAGCTTTGACTATGGGGACTTTTGTCTGCAAAGTGGTATCCCTGCTTTTTAAAACACTCTCTAGGCTTGTCATAGCTTTTCTTCCAAGGAGCCAGGGTCTTTAAACTTCATGGCTGTAGTCACCATCCGCAATGATTTAGGAGCCCAAGAAAATAAATTCTGCCACTGTTTTCATTTTTTCCCCATCTGTTTGCCATGAGGCAATGGGACTGGATACCATGATCTTAGTTTTTGAATGCTGAGTTTTAAGCCAGATGTTTGAGAGGGGTGGAGGCTTTCCAATAAGTTCCCACTAGGGTGGAAAGACTAGGCCACGTGGGAAGAAAGGAGCCCAAAGGCGCAGACGGTGCCCACAGGTGCTGGCTTTTCAGAGTGTGAGGCCAGCGGTCTATTTCGCTCAGACTTGAATGTTGGTTTCCCACTTTGGGAAGTGGCAGGGTGGAGGGGGGGAATCAGGGGTGAACTTAGAAGTGTAAAATCACTGGCTTTTCTGGGTCTTAGAGGGTGTTGGTGCACCTTTTCTTGCAGTCCTGGCTGCCTTTGGGGGCTGGCCATTGGGACAGCTGAGCTGGGTTAGACTAAGAATTGGTCTTGATCTGATTGACCCCTCACACCCTGGACGCACACATGCTTTTGAGAATCATTCCTCCCTGGCAGATGGTAGCTGGTTTAGGGCAGGGACTCTGCCTTTTTCATTCCAGAATCCCTCATGGTTAGGTGCTGTGTTTGGCCAATTGGAATGATGCACTTTGTATCTGCAGAACTGATCATCGTTTGAGTCTTTAGGAAAATTATCTTGAGTTCCCAGGGGCTTACAGCTGGAGGTGGGAGCACAAAATGATGCAATTCCCAGTGTAAATTTTACAAATTTAAGTCTTAAAAAAAGAAATAAAAATTTAAATCTGAAAACTCAGTTGTATCTTTACCAGTTTATTTCATACTTGTCTTTTGTATACCTGCTGATCTCCTAATCGTGCAAGAGCTTCAGCTGTTCCTTAAAATAATATTTGTGATAAAAGGAATATTTAGTGAATTCTAGTAAATCAGACTTTTCCATGATATCTTTTTAACCAGTTGATGAAAGAGTAGGTAGAAGTCATTCTTTCATTTTTCATTAGAAATCATTTCTTACATCCAAGCAGCATTAAATAGTGTAATTTTGTTGTTATACCCGTAGTGCTAAAGCATTTATTTTGGCTCTAAGAGGAGATGGGTTGCTTCTTGTTGTTTTGAGATTTTTTTTTGTTTGGTTCATTGTTATAGCATTATTGGGGTTTCTTTGGTAAAAATTTTAATTGAAATATAGTTTACTTACAGTGTTTCAGGTGTAGGGGTTGCTTGTTGACAGACATTATGTAGCATTTATGAATTTTATAATTCTAATATTTTTATCCTTCCAAGGGAAATTTTTTTAGAAATTTGCCAAAGTAGGTAGCAGAAAAACTGCTTTGGCCTTTCTGTTTTCTATCCTAGCAGTGTGTAGGTTTTTGTTTTATTTTTTTTTTTTTTGGTAGTAACCTTTTAAGATCCTTTTCCAATAAATAATAAGTTATTTACATGGTTTTGTCATGTGTTATTACTTCTGTAGACTATTGGTTTTTTGTCATTAGCTTTATTGAGGTATAATTTATGTACAACACAATACACATTTTAATAGGGTTTTGACAAATGTATACAATCCTTGTAAGCAGCAACCCAACCAAGATTTCTGCTATCCCAAGGATTCCCTGTTCTCTTCTGTGGCACCTCCCATCTGCAGCCTTAGGCAGCCAAGGATTTTCTTTGCCCTACAGATTATATTTGTCTTTTTTATTGTATTTCTGCAGTCAGCATGCCAGCAATTGGAAACTTTTCTGTACAGGGCCAGTGAGAAGCATACAGTGTGTACTCCTTTCTGTCTGATTTCTCAGCACATTGTCTTTAAGATTATCCCTCATGACTATGTTGATTGTGTATTTTGTTAGTAATTCATGCCTTTTTATTTTTTTTAATAGTGGTAAACGATACAAAACTTAAACGTTGCCATTTCTAACCATTCTTCTGTGTCCACTTCAGTGGCATTAATTATATTCCCATTGTTGTGCAACCAGCACCCCTGTTTCCAAAGCTTTTTCATACCCCCAGATACACTCTATAGCTTCTAAGCAGTAACTAGCCACTCATCTCCCCTGTCAGCCTGGTAGCCTCTAATCTACTTTGTTTCTGTGACTTTTCCTATTCTAGACTTTTCAGATAAGTGGCATCATACAATATTTGTCCTTTTGTGTCTGGCTTATTCCACTAAGCAGTGTTTTCAAAGTTCGTGTTGTGTATGTATCAGCACTTTTTTTTTTGACTGGGTAATATTCCATTGAATAGACATACTTTGTATGAACATAGGTTTTCAGTTCTCTTGAATGTATACCTAGAAGAGGAATTGCTGGATAATATGGGAATTCGAAATTTGACTTTTTGTGGACCCACAAGGCTGTTTTCTGTAGGGCTGTACCATTTGACATTCCTCCCTGCATTGGACAAGGGTTCCAGTTTCTCCCCATCCTCTCCAACACTTGTCATTATAGCCATCTTAGTAGGTGTGGAAGGACTAGTGGTTTTTCATAAGGTACATAAGCATAGAGTATTGCTACAAACTTGGTGGGGGAATTAATGAGTGTAATTTTATATGTTCCAGGAGGATGGACTGAGGCAAGTTCTGGAGGAGATGAAAGCTTTATACGAGCAAAACCTACCTGATGTGTAAGTTGGTAAGTTGATCTTTTAAAACAGTTTAAGAAATATGATACTGATGTCAGATCATCTTAACATTAGTTTTTAGATATGGTTTTTTTTTTTTTTTTAATTCTCTGTGAGCCTGATCATACCCTAGCTATACAGAAGCAGAAGGATTTGTGTTAATGGTTGTTATGTCTCTGGGGACCTAATAGTGCTGGCACATGGTAGCTGTTCGGTAAATGCTTCTTGTCTGACTGGTGTGACTTGAAAGGAGTTAGGGTGGATGCAAAAGAGATGACCCAGGAGCAAGTAACAGACCTGATGAGTGAAGTGTGTTGCTTCCGCTACTTGTTTTCATCAGGTGAGGCCTTAGTGGGTTTAAAGGGAGAACAGGCAGTTTGCAAATTTAGCAGGAGCAGCAGTGACTTCCAAAAGCTCGAGTGAAGTTGGCTGGGAACTCGTGCTGTGGAACACTACAGCTTGGTAGGCTGGAGGGTTCTGGAGTTGCAGACTGTTAGATCCAAGCATGGTAGTTGGCACAGAGGAGAATTTGAGCTGAATGACAGACTTCAGAGGACCTGCGATTGGGTGAAGAAGACTACTGACTGCTGGAGGAAAATTGAGTTATTGAGAGCTCTCCTGCAAAGAAGTCTGTCTGCAACTTGAGATTTCGTCCCTGGCCTTGTTAGGTAGTGTTTTCATCAGTTAGTTGGGCATAGAAATCAGTAGCGAGTTGTTAGGGTGTGTGGAGTACACAGAACAGTAGGAACACTTTGCAGTGACTGTGTTTAAGGATAGATACTGGTGAACGAGAAACTTATCTGCAAGAGGTCTGCAGTAAATGTAAGGGAAATGGAAAGTCCTGCACTCAGGTTCCCAAGTCCTTCATTTGTTCATGCAACAGATATGCACTCAGCAGTTTTGAGCTGATAAAGGGCTCTGGTGTTTCAGTTGTAAACAGCAGAATCAAGAGGTTTGCCCCCGTGGCCCTCAAAACAGTGTCATGCAGAAGGCAGAGGTTAAATGCAGGTAACGCGGGTCCGAGTACCTGCCGTGAAGGAAAATACCACACTGGGAGAGAGAGTCATGCACTGAAAACATTGGTAGATTGAGAAATCCTGGAAATTCTCTCCGAGGAAGAGACTCTTCAGCTGGAGCTTGAAGAAGTGGGTTTTAGCGATGAAATAACTGTGGGCAGAGAGCATTCTTTGGAGGGAACAGCATGTGCAAAGGCCTTGAGTCTTGAAAGAGGGTGGGATGCCCAGGGACCTGGTCATTCCCAAAGGCCAGTGTGGCTGGAACTTAGTGAGCAGGCCGAGGGCAACACCAGGGGAGATTTCTGAGCATGTGGGGCTGGTGGTGGCATGTTTGTGTTCTGAGGACCCCCTGCCCCGTGTGGATAGTGGATGGTGGTACTGAGAGGAAGCATGGTGGTCATGGAGGTGACAGGAGGGGTGAGCCAGACTAGAGGAAAGGAGAGCAGGTTACACACCTGTTTAGGAGGTGACTGAATATGCTTTGGTCCAGTAAGGGACTGATTTTCCTGTATTCATACCATAGAGAAATACAGGATCCAAATTCTATGCCCTAGCCTCCTAGTTTGGTTCTGGGCAGGACAGTAACTATTACCAGTTTCTGGTTAAAATTCTTTGCCAGAAGAAATTTATTCTTATATAATTGTTCATGTGGAAATGTGACTTTTTTTAAGGAAGTTCTTGTATTACTCATCAAGAACTTTGATGTTAAGTTGGGTGTATTTTATTTGTGCTATTTCATTATAATCAAGACCACATTGTAAGCAGTGTGGAGAATAAATCTAACGTTTGTGGAGTGGCAGAAGTGTCTAGAACAGATCTAGAAGACATGGTACATCTATGTACATGGTCCATGTACATCTCTACATGGTACAGATCTAGAAGACACGGGACATACATCTTGCCTCTATTTTCAGGGCCTAGAGCAGGCACATACATTTTGTATTTATCTCTTTCCTTTTAAAACTCCACAGTAGACAGTAATTCTGTACATCTGCTTTTGTTTTGTTTTCCCTTTTTTTTTTTTTCAGTTGTGGTAAAGGTACACACCAGGTAGCTCAGTGGTGAAGAATCTGACTGCCAGTGCAGGAGGTGCATTCCCTGGGTCGGGAAGATCCCCTGGAGGAGGAACTGGCAACCCACCCAGTTCTCTTGCCTGGAAAATTCAATGGACAGAGGAGCCTGGCAGGCTACAGGCCATGGGGTCAGAAAGAGTTGGACACGACTTAGTGACAGAGCACACATACCACTGAGTGTATTCAAAACACTCATAGTGTCATACAGCTATCACCACCACCACCTTCTCCAGAACTCTTCATTGTACAAAACTGAAACACCACACCCAGGAAACAATTGTAGATCTGATTGGAAAGGGTGATGCTTGTCTGATACCTAAGGAGACATATATTTTATAGGGGAAAACCAAAATGTTCTCCCTCTCTGTGTCAAGGACCCTAAAGTACAAACATGCACATGGTTGAAGATCAAGAACCATTTCTTGGACGAGTGGAGGAGCATTTGACTTTAGAGTCCTTTGCTCCCTTTATGGGAATGAGGATTTGAAAGTATTGATACCATAGAAAGAGGACTTGCAGGATGAGAACATGATGTGAGGCCATAATCTTATGCACCGTGATATTTGATCTCTTATTCCAGCATGAAACAGGGATACTAAAAACTGAGGCAAAAGTTTGTTTTTGGAGACAATGGAAATTAATCAGTGTGGAAAATGCAATGCGTCATGTGGCTAAACAAAACAATGGAGTGTGATCCTAGGCAAATTAGTTAGGTAATAACAATCTACAGATCTCTAAATAGCATTATGTCTAAATAAAGCAATTCAAAAGCATAAGATAAATCTATACAGTCACATGGTATGATCCTTCGGTGTATTTGGTGAAAAATATAATCTGCATACAGAGATTTTTTTCTTTTTTTTTCTTTTTCACTCAGTCCTGTCTGACTCTTTGCCATCCCATGGACTATACAGTCCAGGGAATTCTGCAGTCCAGAATACTGGAGTAGGTAGCCTTTCCCTTTTCAGAGGATTTTCCCAACCCAGGGCTGGAACCTGGGTTCGATACATACACAGATAGTGCAATAATATTTATGAAAAAGAGACACTTGCATATATCTGGACCTGCTTGCAAATGCAAAGAAAAGTTTGTAAAGATAAACTCCCACTTTTTAACAGTTCCATTAAGAAGAGGAACGTGATAGAAGGAAGTTTTAGGACTGCACTTTGGGTTCTTCTATTGCCACTTTTATTTTATGCATTTACTTCGAAATTTTTACAAGGAGAATGTTATGTCTGTAAAGAATAACTAAATGATATGTACCAGTTCACCAGACGCTTACCTGAGAACCATGCTTCTGGATGATCCCCTCAAAGGTAAAATCTGCCACTTAGAACACAGGGGAAATCTGTGCCTTTTGTTGAGTCACGTAAGCACTCATTTCATTCACTTTTAAGAAGTGCTTCTTGTATTAACTAAATCCTGAGAAGATGGGTGCCAGGGACAAATTTGGGGCTAGTGAAAGCATGGCATGTAGTCCCATCACTTTATGGCAAATACATGGGAAAACAATGGAAACGAGAGACTTTATTTTCTTGGGCTCCAAAATCACTGCAGATGGTGACTGCAGCCATGAAATTAAAAGATGCTTGCTCCTTGGAAGAAAATCTATGATCAACCTAGAGAGCATATTAAAAAGCAGAGACATTACTTTGCCGACAAAGGTTCTTCTAGTCAAAGCTATGGTTTTTCCAGTGGTCATGTATGGATGTGAAAGTTGAACTATAAAGAAAACAGAGAGCCAAGGAATTGATGCTTTTGAACTGTGGTGTTGGAGAAGGCTCTTGAGAGTCCCTTGGACTGCAAGGAGATCCAACCAGTCCATCCTAAAGGAAATCAGTCCTGAATATCCGTTGGGAGGACTGATGCTGAAGTGGAAACTCCCAATACCTTGGCCACCTGGTGTGAAGAACTGACTCATTGGAAAAGACCCTGATGCTGGGAAAGATTGAAGGTGGGAGGAGAAGGGGACAACAGAGGATGAGATGGTTGGAAGGCATCACTGATTTGATGAACATGAGTTTGAGCAAGCTCAGGGAGTTGGTGAAGGACAGGGAGGCCTGGCATGTTGCAGTCCCTGGGGTCTCAAAGAGTCGGACGTGACTGAGTGACTGACCTGAACTGAACTGAGGCTACCACGTGATTGCCAAGCACGCTCTAGCATTCAGGTGTGAGTAGCCTAGGTTCAAACAGACTCGCTTGGAACTTCTCCAGAAAACCGTTGGGTGGGTGGAAAGGGGTGCTGTGTCCAACAGCTCTTTTCTGATCCGTGCTGTTTGAGAATCTGGTCTTTATTCCTGGAAATGAGCCTTAATCCCTCAAGGCTGCACCAGAGGCAGAGCAGGAGACTGGGCAAGAGCCTGTGTCCAGTCCCAGGGGACCAGGTTGGAGTCGGGGCCTGACTTGGAGAGAGAGATCTGTCTCCCCGCAGGGCCTGGCCTAGATCTTGAGCCGCCCTCAGCTTCAGGTCAAGACCAGGAACCGAGCATGGCTGGGTGGCGGGGCAGAGCGCAGAGCCCCCTCCCGTGTTGCGGCCGAGGCTCCACTGCCTCCACCGGTATCGTGGTCTGAGAACCAACTGGCCCAGCGGCCCTGCTGCCACACCGACTGCCTGGAGCCACTGCTGTCTTGGGCCTTCAGCCAGTTGGTCTGGAAGGTGGGCTCACACTCCTGGATCTTCCTGCTGCTGTCCATGGTGTTAATGACTGTTCTCTGCACTGACCTAATTTACCGGCCCCAGGATGAAGAATTTTGGGCATTACTTTACTAGCATGTGAGATGAGTGCAATTGTGCAGTAGTTTGAGCATTCTTTGGCATTGCCTTTCTTTGGGATTGGAAAGAAAACTGACCTTTTCCAGTCCTGTGGCCACTGCTGAGTTTTCCAAATTTGCTGGCATATTGAGTGCAGCACTTTCACAGCATCATCTTTGAGGATTTGAAAGAGCTCCACTGGAATTCCATCACCTCCACTAGCTTTGTTCGTAGTGATGCTTTCTAAGGCCCACTTGACTTCACATTCCAGGATGTCTGGCTCTAGGTGAGTGATCACACCATCATGATTATCTTGGTCATGAACATCTTTTTTGTACAGTTCTTTTGTGTATTCTTGCCACCTCTTCTTAATAGCTTCTGCTTCTGTTCAGTCCATACCATTTCTGTCCTTTATCGAGCCCATCTTTGCATGAAATGTTCCCTTGATATCTCTAATTTTCTTGAATAGATCTCTAGTCTTTCCCATTCTGTTGTTTTCCTCTATTTCTTTGCATTGATTGCTGAGGAAGGCTTTCTTATCTCTTCTTGCTATTCTTTGGAACTCTGCATTCAGATGCTTATATGTTTCCGTTTCTCCTTTGCTTTTCACTTCTCTTCTTTGCACAGCTATTTGTAAGGCCTCCCCAGATGGCCATTTTGCTTTTTTGCATTTCTTTTCCATGGGGATGGTCTTGATCCCTCTCTCCTGTACAATGTCACGTACCTCCATCCATAGTTCATCAGGCACTCTATCTATCAGATCTAGGCCCTTAAATATATTTCTCACTTCCGCTGTATAATCATAAGGGATTTGATATAGGTCATACCTGAATGGTCTAGTGGTTTTCCCTGCTTTCTTCAATTTAAGTCTGAATTTGGCAATAAGGATTTCATGATCTGAGCCACTTTGGCCATCTCATGCAAAGAGTTGACTCATTGGAAAAGACTCTGATGCTGGAAGGGATTGGGGGCAGGAGGAGAAGGGGACAACAGAGGATGAGATGGCTGGATGGTATCACCGACTTGATGGATGTGAGTCTGAACTCCGGGAGTTGGTGATGGACAGGGAGGCCTGGCATGCTGCGATTCATGGGGTCGCAAAGAGTCGGACACAACTGAGCGACTGAACTGAACTGAACTGATGTTAATCCCAAGCTCCTAATTATCCCTCCCCAACCACATTTCCCCTTTGGTAACCCTGAATTTGTTTTTGAAATCTGTGGGTCTGTTTCTATTTTGTAGATAGGTTCATTTGTATCATTTTTTTAGATGAGATTCTATATATGGATGATATCAATAATGGTATTTGTCTTTCTCTGACTTAGTATGACAATCTCTAGGTCCATCATGTTGCTGCATATGGCATTATTTGCTCTTATTGTGGCTGAGTATTGGTGAAGGAAATGGCAACCCACTCCAGTGTTCTTGCCTGGAGAATCCCAGGGACGGAGAGCCTGGTGTGCTGCCGTCTATGGGGTCGCACAGAGTTGGATACGACTGAAGCGACTTAGCAGCAGGAGCAGCAGTGGCTGAATAATATTTCATTGTATACATGTTCTCATCTTTATTCATTCCTCTGTTGATAGACATTTAGGTTGTTTCCATGTCTTGGCTGTTGTAAATGGTGCTCCAGAGAATAGGTACAGGTATGCATGTGGCTGAGTCCCTTAGCTGTGCACCTGAAACTATCACAACATTGCTAATAGGCTATTCTACAATATAAAACAGGTTAAAAACTGAAAATCGATTACAAAGGGAAAAAAAAAAATAGGCTGCTTGCAGAGTAGATCTTCTTTGCCACCAAGTGTGGCATGATGGAGTAACACCCCTTCTCTACATGCTCAGTGAAAACTCCTGGACAAAATCGGCCTAAATATTTTGTTTTCAATGCTGGGAAGAAGAGCTGAGTAAAGAAAACAATGTAATGAGATTTGATTTTTTTCATGTAGTGAGATAGGTAAAATATAGCTAAAAATAATATGCCTAAGCTCTAGGTCAGTAATTACATCATTGTGATTATCTGGGTCCTGAAGATTTTTTTTGTACAGTTCTTCTGTGTATTCTTGCCACCTCTTCTTAATAGCTTCTGCTTCTGTTATGTCCATACCATTTCTGTCCTTTATCGAGCCCATCTTTGCATGAAATGTTCCCTTGGTAACTCTAATTTTCTTGAAGAGATCTCTCGTCTTTCCCATTCTGTTGTTTGCCTCTCTTTGCATTGATCGCTGAGGAAGGCTTTCTTATCTCTTCTTGCTATTCTTTGGAACTCTGCATTCAGATGGTTATGTTTCCTTTTCTCCTTTGCTTTTCACTTCTCTTCTTTTCACAGCTATTTGTAAGGCCTCCCCAGACAGCCATTTTGCTTTTTTGCATTTCTTTTCCATGGGGATGGTCTTGATCCCTGTCTCCTGTACAGTGTCACAAACCTCATTCCATAGTTCATCAGGCACTCTTATCTATCAGATCTAGGCCCTTAAATCTATTTTTCACTTCAACTGTATAATCATAAGGGATTTGATTTAGGTCATACCTGAATGGTCTAGTGATTTTCCCTACTTTCTTCAATTTAAGTCTGAATTTGGTAATAAGGAGTTCATGATCTGAGCCACAGTCAGCTCCTGGTCTTGTTTTTGTTGACTATATGGAGCTTCTCCATCTTTGGCTGCAAAGAAATAATCAATCTGATTTCGGTGTTGACCATCTGGTGATGTCCATGTGTAGAGTCTTCTCTTGTGTTGTTGGAAGAGGGTGTTTGCTATGACCAGTGCATTTTCTTGGCAAAACTCTATTAGTCTTTGCCCTGCTTCATTCTGTATTCGAAGGCCAAATTTGCCTGTTACTCCAGGTGTTTCTTGACTTCCTACTTTTGCATTCCAGTCCCCTATAATGAAAAGGACATCTTTTTTGGGTGTTAGTTCTAAAAGGTCTTGTAGGTCTTCATAGAACCGTTCAGCTTCATCTTCTTCAGCATTACTGGTTGGGGCATAGACTTGGATTACTGTGACATTGAATGGTTTGCCTTGGAAATGAACAGAGATCATTCTGTCGTTTTTGAGATTGCATCCAAGTACTGCATTACGGACTCTTTTGTTGACCATGATGGCTACTCCATTTGTTCTGAGGGATTCCTGCCCGCAGTAGTAGATATAATGGTCATCTGAGTTAAATTCACCCATTCCAGTCCATTTTAGTTTGCTGATTCCTAGAATGTAGCTGAATTCCTAGAATTCACTCTTGCCATCTCTTGTTTAACCACTTCCAATTTGCCTTGATTCATGGACCTGACATTCCAGGTTCCTATGCAATATTGTTCTTTGTAGCATTGGACCTTGCTTCTATCACTAGTCACATCCACAGCTGGATATTGTTTTTGCTTTGGCTCCATCCCTTCATTCTTTCTGGAGTTATTTCTCCACTGATCTCCAGTAGCATATTGGGCACCTACTGACCTGGGGAGTTCCTCTTTCAGTATTCTATCATTTTGCCTTTTCATACTGTTCATGGGGTTCTCAAGGCAAGAATACTGAAGTGGTTTGCCATTCCCTTCTCCAGTGGACCACATTCTGTCAGATCTCTCCACCATGACCCGCCTGTCTTGGGTTGCCCCATGGGCATGGCTTAGTTTCATTGAATTAGACAAGGCTGTGGTCCTAGTGTGATTAGATTGACTAGTTTCCTGTGAGTATGGTTTCAGTGTGTCTGCCCTCTGATGCCCTTTTGCAACACCTACCGTCTTACTTGGGTTTCTCTTACCTTGGGCATGGGGTATCTCTTCACAAGTGTTCCAGCAAAGTGCAGCCGCTGCTCCTTACCTTGGAGAGGGGTGTCTCCTCACCGCTGCCCTTCCTGACCTTCAGCGTGGGATAGCTCCTCTAGGCCCTCCTGCACATGCAGCCACCACTCCTTGGACGTGGGGTTGGTCCTCCTGGCCGCCACCCCTGGCCTCGGGCGTGGGGTTGCTTCTCCCGGCAGCCGCCCCTGGCCTCAGGTGTGGGGTAGCTCCTCCTGGCTGCCACCTCTGGCCTCGGGTATGGGGCATAGGGTAGCTCCTCTGGGCTGCCGCCCCTGACTCGGTCGTGGAGGCGTGGGGTAGCTCCTCTCGGCCACCGCCCCTGACCTCGGACACGGGTAGCTCCTCTTGGCTGCCAACCCTGACCTCGCATTTGGGTAGCTCTTCTCGGCGGTTCCTGCGCTGTCACAGCCTGGCACTCTCGGCCGCTGCCCCTGACCTCGGATGTGGGGTAACTCCTCTTGGCTGCCGCCCTTTGGGCATGGGGTCCTCCCGGCTTCTGCCCCTGGCCTCAGACGTGGGGTAGCTCCTCTCGGCCGCACTTAAGTGGGCCAGTCGCAGCCGCCCGCACTTAACTGCGCCGGTCGCAGCTCCCCACGACCCAGATAATCACGATGATGTGATCACTGACCTAGAGTCAGACATCCTGGAATTTGAAGTCAAGTGGGCCTTAGAAAGCATCACTATGAACAAAGCTAGTGGAGGTGATAGAATTCCAGTTGAGCTCTTTCAGATCCTGAAAGATGATGCTGTGAAAGTGCTGCACTCAATATGCCAGCAACTTTGGAAAACTCAGCAGTGGCCACAGGACTGGAAAAGGTCAGTTTTCATTCCAATCCCAAACAAAGGCAATGCCAAAAAATGCTCAAACTACCGCACAATTGCACTCATTTCACACGCTAGTAAAGTAATGCTCAAAATTCTCCAAGTCAGGCTTCAGCAATACATGAACCGTGAACTTCCAGATGTTCAAGCTGGTTTTAGAAAAGGCAGAGGAACCAGAGATCAAATTGCCAACATCTGCTGGATCATGGAAAAAGCAAGAGAGTTCCAGAAAAACATCTATTTCTGCTTTATTGACTATGCCAAAGCCTTTGACTGTGTGGATCACAATAAACTGTGGAAAATTCTGAAAGAGATGGGAATACCAGACCACCTGACCTGCCTCTTGAGAAATCTATATGCAGGTCAGGAAGCAACAGTTAGAACTGGACTTGGAAAAACAGACTGGTTCCAAATAGGAAAAGGAGTACATCAAGGCTGTAAATTGTCACCCTGCTTATTTAACTTATAGGCAGAGTACATCATGAGAAACGCTGGGCTGGAAGAAGCACAAGCTAGAATCAAGATTGCCAGGAGAAATATCAATCACCTCAGATATGCAGATGACACCACCCTTATGGCAGAAAGTGAAGAGGAGCTCAAAAGCCTCTTGATGAAAGTGAAAGTGGAGAGTGAAAAAGTTGGCTTAAAGCTCAACATTCAGAAAACGAAGATCATGGCATCTGGTCCCATCACTTCATGGGAAATAGATGCAGAAACAGTGGAAACAGTGTCAGACTTTATTTTGGGGGGCTCCAAAATCACTGCAGATGGTGACTGCAGCCATGAAATTAAAAGACACTTACTCCTTTGAAGGAAAGTTATGACCAACCTAGATAGCATATTCAAAAGCAGAGACATTACTTTGCCAACAAAGGTCCATATAGTCAAGGCTATGGTTTTTCCAGCGTTCATGTATGGATGTGACATTTGGACTGTGAAGAAAGCTGAGCACTGAAGAATTGATGCTTTTGAACTGTGGTGTTGGAGAAGACTCTTGAGAGTCCCTTGGACTGCAAGGAGATCCAACCAGTCCATTCTGAAGCAGATCAGCCCTGGGGTTTCTTTGGAAGGAATGATGCTAAAGCTGAAACTCCAGTACTTTGGCCACCTCATGCGAAGAGTTGACTCATTGGAAAAGACTCTGATGCTGGGAGGGATTGGGGGCAGGAGGAGAAGGGGACAACAGGGGATGAGATGGCTGGATGGCATCACTGACTCGATGGACGTGACTCTGAGTGAACTCCGGGAGTTGGTGATGAACAGGGAGGCCTGGCGTGCTGTGATTCATGGGGTCGCAAAGAGTCAGACACAACTGAGTGACTGAACTGAACTGAAAGCATAAAACTTGAGGAATACAACTCTCTTTATTAATCTAACTTTTAATTAGACTAATCTTCCTCCTTTGGTTTCAAATTGTCCTGATCCTCTTCTGAAGATGTTAACTCTCTACGCCATTCATCTGTAGACAGTTTTAACTTTTAAAAGCAGCTGGACGAAATAAATATGGATCTGTGGAGAACACGTTATATACATAATAAATATGTCATGTCAAGCTTTCCTACCGTTTACCAACTTGTTAATTGTTTTTATTTTTTTTTAATTAAAATTTTATTTTATTTTTAAACTTTACAAAATTGTATTAGTTTTGCCAAATATCAAAATGAATCTGCCACAGGTATACATATGTTCCCCATCCTGAACCCTCCTCCCTCTTCCCTCCCCATACCATCCCTCTGGGTCATCCCAGTGCACTAGCCCCAAGCATCCAGTATTGTATATTGAACCTGGACTGGCAACTCGTTTCATACATGATATTTTACATGTTTCAATGACATTCTCCCAAATCCTCCCACCCTCTCCCTCTCCCACAGAGTCCATAAGACTGTTCTATACATCAGTGTCTCTTTTGCTGTCTGGTACACAGGGTTATTGGTACCATCTTTCTAAATTCCATATATATGCGTTAGTATACTGTATTGGTGTTTTCTTTCTGGCTTACTTCACTCTGTATAATAGGCTCCAGTTTCATCCACCTCATTAGAACTGATTCAAATGCATTCTTTTTAATGGCTGAGTAATACTCCTTGTGTATATGTACCATAGCTTTCTAATCCATTCATCTGCTGATGGACATCTAGGTTGCTTCCATGTCCTGGCTATTATAAACAGTGCTGCGATGAACACTGGGGTACACATGTCTCTTTCCCTTCTGGTTTCCTCAGTGTGTATTCCCAGCAGTGGGATTGTTGGATCATAAGGCAGTTCTATTTCCAGTTTTTTAAGGAATCTCCACACTGTTCTCCATAGTGGCTGTACTAGTTTGCATTCCCACCAGCAGTGTAAGAGGGTTCCCTTTTCTCCACACCGTCTCCAGCATTTATTACTTGTAGACTTTTGGATCGCAGCCATTCTGACTGGTGTGAAATGGAACCTCATAGTGGTTTTGATTTGCATTTCTCTGATAATGAGTGATGTTGAGCATCTTTTCATGTGTTTGTTAGCCATCTGTATGTCTTCTTTGGCGAAATGTCTATTCAGTTCTTTGGCCCATTTTTTGATTGGGTCATTTATTTTTCTGGAGTTGAGCTGTAGGAGTTGCTTGTATATTTTTGAGATGAGTTGTTTGTCAGTTGCTTCATTTGCTATTATTTTCTCCCATTCTGAAGGCTGTCTTTTCACCTTGCTAATAGTTTCCTTTGATGTGCAGAAGCTTTTAAGGTTAATTAGGTCCCATTTGTTTATTTTTGCTTTTATTTCCAATATTCTGGGAGGTGGGTCATAGAGGATCCTGCTGTGATGTATGTCAGAGAGTGTTTTGCCTATGTTCTCCTCTAGGAGTTTTATAGTTTCTGGTCTTACATTCAGATCTGTAATCCATTTTTAGTTTATTTTTGTGTATGGTGTTAGAAAGTGTTCCAGTTTCATTCTTTTACAAGTGGTTGACCAGATTTCCCAGCACCACTTGTTAAAGAGATTGTCTTTAATCCATTGTATATTCTTGCCTCCTTTGTCAAAGATAAGGTGTCCATATGTGCATGGATTTATCTCTGGGCTTTCTATTTTGTTCCATTGATCTATATTTCTGTCTTTGTGCCAGTACCATACTGTCTTGATAACTGTGGCTTTGTAGTAGAGCCTGAAGTCAGGTAGGTTGATTCCTCCAGTTCCATTCTTCTTTCTCAAGATTGCTTTGGCTATTCGAGGTTTTTTGTATTTCCATACAAATTGTGAAATTATTTGTTCTAGCTCTGTGAAGAATACTGTTGGTAGCTTGATAGGGATTGCATTGAATCTATAACTTGCTTTGGGTAGTATACTCATTTTCACTATATTGATTCTTCCAATCCATGAACATGGTATATTTCTCCATCTATTAGTGTCCTCTTTGATTTCTTTCACCAGTGTTTTTTGGTTTTCTATATATAAGTCTTTAGTTTCCTTAGGTAGATATATTCCTAAGTATTTTATTCTTTCGGTTGCTTGGTGAATGGCACAATTAGCACCAGAACACTGAAAAAACAAGGAGATGACATTGCTGAGTCTGGAACTTCAGGCTTCTCATCCTTTATAACTCCTCTGAAGGTTATTAACAAGATTATTCTTTTAATCGCCGGCCATGCTTGCCACTCTGCATCTTTACTGTAGGTTTATGGATGTTCATAATTTCCTTGCTTAACAACTATCATAGGAAGCAAATTCTGTTCACCTCAAATATCCTGTTCACTCCCCATCAGTCAGGGCCCAGGCCATGTCCCAGCCCCTCCCAGAGCTGTCCTTCTCTCCCGACCACACTAGCTCACACATATGCAACTTCTCCTAAATTCCTGCAACTCTCTCTTTGGTATCACTGAAAATTCAAAAGTTAGCACTTGACATTGTCATTTATATATACATATTAAAAATAAACATATATAAAATACAGTAGGTAAGTGATATGTAAAATATATATAACATAAGTAGAATCCCATGCAATAAAGAATTCCATTGAATTGATTCCAGGTGACTTGGTGTATTTTTTCTTGTCCTCTACTTGTATGATATTCATCTGAAATTCAATTAGTATTATTAGAACTACAAGAAATAGATGAATAGGATCTTATCTCCTTGAGTTCCCTGTCAGTACTTTAATCCATGTTCCCTGGTCTCTTGCTCCCTTGAGCTCTCCTTTCTCTTTTGTCTCCAAATTTTTATTCTTTTATAGGTTTGTCTACAATATTTTCACTTTAACTTTTTTTCTGAACTATGTTTCATTACTTCCATTCCTTACTTGTATAATGTTTCTCAGAAGCACAAGTACACACCCACAAGTGCCCACATCAGCTCTGTGTTTAGGTGCTGTTTGACTGGGCTGTCTCTGTATTTGACTCACATTTTCATATTCCACAATGTTACCACATGCCAGGAAAGGCAACTATTTTCCTGTCTGCTTCTCATTTTGACCCACATCACACAAAAATGTAGCAAAAGGAAGGGTCGCAGCAGACCATCTGAATGCTTTAAGATGCTGGCCTTTCCTAGAACCACCTAAAACCACCTTGAACAAATTTGCTGTCAAAATAACTATACTACCCAAAGCAATCTGCAGATTGAATGCCTCACCTTTCCAATGGTGTTTTTCACAGAACTAGAACAAAAAATTTTACAGTGTGAATGGGAAAAAAAGACCCCAAATAGCCAAGCAATCTTGAGAAAGAAAAGCAAGAGCTGACAGAATCAGGTTCCCTGACCTCAGACTACCAGTCAGTTCAGTTCAGTCACTCAGTCATGTCCGACTCTTTGCAACCCCATGAATCACAGCACGCCAGGCCTCCCTGGCCATCACCAACTCCCGGAGTTTACCCAAACTCATGTCCATCGAGTCGGTGATGCCATCCAGCCATCTCATCCTCTGTCGACCCCACACGGCATGGCTTAGTTCCATTGAGTTAGACAAGGCTGTGTTAGTTACAAGCTAAAGTAATCAAGGCACGGGTTCTGGCACAGAAACAGAAATATATTGAATAGAACAATGAAACAAGATACAAAATCCAGAGAGAAACCAATGCACCTACAGTCAAGCGATCTAGGACAAAGGAGGCAAGACTATACAATGGAAAAAAGACAGCCTCTTCAATAAGTAGTGCTGATAAAAATGGACAGCTACAAGCATAAGAATAAAATTACCATACTCCCTAACATACACAAAAATAATTTCAAAAGAAATTAAAGACCTTAGAAAAGGCGGAGGAACCAGAGATCAAATTGCCAACATCCACTGGATCATGGAAAAAGCAAGAGAGTTCCAGAAAAACATCTATTTCTGCTTTATTGACTATGCCAAAGCCTTTGACTGTGTGGATCACAATAAACTGTGGAAAATTCTGAAAGAGATGGGAATACTAGACCTCCTGACCTGCCTCTTGAGAAACCTATATGCAGGTCAGGAAACAACAGTTAGAACTGGACATGGAACAACAGACTGGTTCCAAATAGGAAATGAGTACGTCAAGGCTGTATATTGTCACCCTGCTTATTTAACTTATATGCAGAGTACATCATGAGAAACGCTGGGCTGGAAGAAGCACAAGCTGGAATCAAGATTGCCAAGAGAAATATCAATAACTTCAATATGCAGATGATACCACCCTTATGGCACAAAGTGAAGAAAAACTAAAAAGCCTCTTGATGAAAGTGAAAGAGGAGAGTGAAAAAGTTGGCTTAAAGCTCAACATTCAGAAAACGAAGATCATGGCATCTGGTCCCATCACTTCATGCCAAAGAGATGCAGAAACAGTGCCAGACTTTATTTTTGGGGGCTCCAAAATCACTGCAGATGGTGACTGCACCCATGAAATTAAAAGATGCTTACTTCTTGGAAGAAAAGTTATGACCAACCTAGATAGCATATTCAAAAGCAGAGACTTCACTTTGCCAACAAAGGTCCATATAGTCAAGGCTATCGTTTTTCCAGTGGTCATGTATGGATGTGAGAGTTGGACTGTGAAGAAGGCTGAGTGCCAAAGAATTGATGCTTTTGAACTGTGGTGTTGGAGAAGACTCTTGAGAGTCCCTTGGACTGCAAGGAGATCCAACCAGTCCATTCTAAAGGAGATCAGCCCTGGGATTTCTTTGGAAGGAATGATGCTAAAGCTGAAACTCCAGTACTTTGGCCACCTCATGCGAAGAGTTGACTCATTGGAAAAGACTCTGATGCTGAGATGGATTGGGGGCAGGAGGAGAAGGGGACGACAGAGGATGAGATGGCTGGATGGCATCATGGACTCGATGGACATGAGTTTGAGTGAACTCCGGGAGTTGGGGATGGACAGGGAGGCCTGGCGTGCTGGGATTCATCGGGTCGCAAAGAGTCAGACACGACTGAGCGACTGAACAGAACTGAACTGAGCTGAAATATAAGAACAGACCCCACAAAACTCTTAGAGGAAAACATAGGCAGAGTACTCTCTGACATAAATCACAGCAGTATGTTTTTTCACTCACCTTAGAATAATGAAAATAAAAACAAAAATAAGCCAATGGGATCCAATTAAACTTTGCTTCTGCACAGCACAGGTAATCATAAACAAGACAGAAGAAAACCCACAGAAGGGGGGACAATATTCTGAAATGATGCAAATGACAAAGGATTAATCTCCAAAATATTCAAACAGCTCAAGGAGCTAAATATCAAAATACAAACAACCCAATCAATAAATGAATGTAAGATCTAGGTGGACTTTTCTCTATAGAATACTGACAGATGATCAAAAAGGAATGAAAGGATGCTCATAAAGGGTGCTCCACATCACTAATAATTAGAGAAATGCAGAAATACTACAATGAGGTATCATTTCACACCAATCAGAATAGCCACCATCAAAAAACCTACAAATAATAAATGCTGGAGAGAGTGTGGAGAAAAGGGAACCCTCCTACACAGCTTATGGAATGTAACTAGGGTACACCCACTGTGGAGAACTCTATGGAAATTTCTTTAAAAACTAAATATAGACTTGCCATATGATTCAGCAATCCCACTCCTGGGCATATATCCAGAGAAAACCAGACTTCAAAAAGATGCAAGCACCTCAATGTTCCAAATTGGGAAAGGAGTCCATCAAGGCTGTATATTGTCACCCTACTTATTGAACTTATATGCAGAGTACATCATGCAAAATGCCAGACTGGAGGAAGCACACGTTGGAATCAGGATTGCAGTGAGAAATATCAGTAACCTCAGATACGCAGATGACACCACCCTTATGGCAGAAAGTGAAGAACTAACGAGCCTGTTGATGAAAGTGAAAGAGGAGAGTGAAAAAGTTGACTTAAAGTTCAACATTCAAAAAACTAAGATCATGGCCCAGTGACAACCAGTAACAACCAACAAGAAAGGAAAAGCCACATTTTGTTTGTTTTTGCATCTCTAAGATCCAGCACAGAGACTAGACTCTGAAATTGGTTGGTTTTGGTTGTGCGACTTTTGAAGGACATGATACGCATTGAATATCTGAGATGGGGGAATATGACACACAGATTATTTCAAGAAATAAATTTTTTTCAATATGTAAATTATGTTTTTTTTAAGTTTTAAAATTGAACTATAGTTGGTTTAAAATATTGTGTTAGTGTCAGTTCTCCAGCATAGTGATTCAGTATTTTTGCAGATTTTACTCCAATACAGTTTATTACAAGATATGGCTATAATTCCCTGTACTATACAGTATAGCCTCATTGCTTATCATTTTATACCTAGTAGTTTGAATCTGTTAATGCCATACTCCTAATTTGTCCCTCCCCCTTTAGAAGAGAGATTTTTGTAGACTTCTCAGCCTAGGCGAGTTACGAAAGAAAAGCTCCTAACTAGGAATCTTCCCTCTGCCTCTTGAATCTATTAAAAATAAAGGGGGACACACTAAAAAGAAGAACTAATGAGAATGGAGTTGGACCCTGTGGGGACCTCCCCATATACCCTCCCACTAGTTTGTAGAAAAGCTTTAGCCTCCAAGGCTTTGCCAGAGTCCCAAAGAGCAAACGTAATTAGAGAAGTGAGAAGATGCTGAGACAAATGAAAACAGTTGAGCAAGACAAAATAACAATAGTTAAACCTTCAAACAAACTCAAGGACCTTTAACTCTTCCTCAAGAGCTGCAGAGAACTTTCGGAGCCATATCCATGAGTTCTTCTGCAGATACTGACACCGGCCCCAGGTGGAAGAAGTTAACTGCATGCTGTCTACACCTATGCTTACCCCAGACCAGTTGAAACTCGGTCATGGCTGATGATACTGATTCCTGAAACCACCCAGTTAGCTACCACCAACCAATCCAGAAAGAGGTACACCAGCCATCAGCACCTCACATCCAGACCCCAAACGTTGCATTTCAGAACCCTTCCCTGAATTTGGGGGAGAATAGATACATGTATATATATGGTGGAGTCACTGTCTGTGCCCCTGAAACTATCACCCTTTTCTTCATCGGCTCTGCTCCAATATAAAATAAGTTTTTTGAAAAAATGGGTTTTGTCCTTAGCAAACCTAAGTCACATATTTTTCTTCATTCTACTTTACCAAGAAGTGCATTTATTTTTTTGAAAATATTCTAACTATCGGGAAAGGTTTAAGATTTTGTTAATTCTCTCATAAACCAGCCTACCCTCCTTGGAAAGAAAACATTAACAGTTTAATATAAAACGTGGGGACATATATTTCTACACTGCTATCTGTATACCTACTCCTGTGTGTGAGTTTGTGTGTGTCTATATCTAGCTATTTCTCCCTACCGGAAATACGCTGTGCAACATTTTGAAGCTTGCTTTGCTTTAACAATAAACTCCTGACGTTAAAAACAACATCAACAGCAACAATAAAACCCTTCCCTGGAAGCCATCAGAGAGTTTGTGTCTTTGGAGAAGGAGCCCTCTGTTCTTGCCTGGCCTCGCAATGGGCACCTTGGAATAAACACCACAATTTCCTTCATCACATCTGGTGTCAGCAGATTGGTCTGACTGTGCATTGGGCAAATGGACTCAGGTTTGGTTGGGTAACAAAATCTACCCAACTCCTGCAGGAGGACAGGAGGCAACGTATAGGTTGTGTTCTAGGTTCTCCATAAAACCTAGCCAGGAACTGGAGAAATACTAGGCGATTTCAATATTCTCCTTAAAACTGATAGTTAAAGCAACTGTCTAGTGTGAGGGTTCATTTATGTGTCGATTTGGTTAGCTTATGATCCCAGCTGTTTGGTCAAATATCAGTTTAGATGTTTTTGTGAAGATATATTTCAGATATGATTAGTATTTAAATCTGTAACTGAAAGGGAAAAAAGTACAATTCAAGAAAGAGAGATTCAGGTTAAACTGAAAGTCTTCTGAGAAAGAGAGGCGAGGGCTTATGAAGACAAAAAGCCACAGGTTGTCAAAAACTGCCTGATGAGAACTGTGACTGACCCTCATGCGAGTCAGGAAATATTTGGCCTCCCAGAAGCACAAGGTATACAGGGCAGGCGTGGTCCAAGAAGTAGCTTGAATTTCTGGCAGATGTTCTGGAGGACTTCAAAATGGAAAAGAAATGATCTGAAGCTCAGATTGCCTCTAGGCTGAAACGTGCATATGCCACACTCCTTAATGGCCTCCCAGCTCTGTTTCAGAGAGCTCTTTAGGGAGCATTGTTGTCATTCAGTCACTAAGTCATGTCCACCTCTTTGTAACCCCATGGACTGTAGCACACCAGGCTTTCCTGTCCATCACTATCTCATGGAGTTTGCTCAAATTAGGGAGAATTACTGACTCCATGATTTTTATTCAACGAATGGCACTATGAAATCTGTCTCTGACTTCTGCTGAAGTGAACAACCGTAATAGGGAAGACCCTTTTGTATTCTATTACAAGTGCAGCACTAAAAGGATGTTGTCCGTAAGCTTAAATTATACATAGTGGCTCAGCACTGGGAGCCCTGCTTCCCACATAATGAGCATTAAGATAAAATACCTGTATTTAGCTCCAAGGAAACATCCTGACCAAGCCCAGCTGTCAATGACTGCAGGAAGGGAATTAACACAACCCCTTCAGAGGCTGATGGGAACCAGGAAGGGTTTGGCTTTACTCTTTCTCCTTTTAGTGTAAAACAAGCCTGAATTCTAACTCAGCCAAGATGGATCTTGGGGACATGAGTCCACCATTTTACCTTGATCTACCAGCTTTCCAAACAAAGTTGCTATTGCTTGCCCCAACAACTCATCTCCTGATTTATCAGCCTATCCTGCAGGAAGCGATGGAGCTGGGTAACACAATGACCCTACCTATGTCTAAGGCCTTCAGGTGAGCATCAGCTCACTGGCTGGTGCTGCTGTATGGATCACAGTTTGCCAGAGATCTCTTCCTTGCAGACGAGGCAAAGCCTATGCCAGTTGTAAATTAGCATAGCTCCCTGTACTCAGGTGTGTGCTGTGGGGGAGGACAAAAACTATCCTTCTAGGTTCATCTGGCTGGATTGAGAATCAACTTAACATGAGACAGATTAACAGGAGAAAAGCAAACAAAGGTTAACAACATGTATACTTCTGTACACATGGGTGAGAACCAGAAAACCTGAGTAACTCATCAGAATGGTTGAAACCCTCACCTTAAATGCCATCTTCAGCTAGAGACAGAGGAGGATGTTGTGGGTAGTGGTTTGGGACTAGAATGTGGAGGAAGGTGATTCACATGGAGATGGAAAAGCAAGTGTTTGGAACTCTCTGTAAATATTTGGAGTTCCCCTGACCACACCTGGCCCACATTTTTTCTCAGTATCTCTCATAGTAGCTGTCTTCCTGGGCCAGCCCCTTTATCTAAACTATTCAACATTTAAGGAGGTAGTCAAAAGAAAGGCTTTGAGTCTTTGTTTCTTAAAAATATTCTGCCTAAAATCATTCTCTTGACAAAGAGACACATTTTGGGGTGACAAATTTTGCTTCCCTACAATACCCTGGATCAGGTAGAAAAGGTTAATACAGAAACACAAGGAGGAAGCCACCTTGCTTCCCAAAATAGTCCCTAAAATTTGGGGGGGACTTGCTTAGATGCCTGAATCTAAGACTTGGGGGACTTCGGCTGAGACCAATTTCTTTTGCTCAGTAAGGGTCTTGCTGATTAAATGTTGCCCAAGACAAGCCAAAAGGATTTGGTGCCCATCAACTTCAAGTTTCCTTGGACTGGTTACAGTGGCTGAATTGTGGCCTAAAACTCTTCTAGGAACAAGGAGGGAAATTGTGGGAAATAAACTTCCTGGGATTTCTCAGTGGTTTTGTAAAAAGCCCAGATCTTCTGAGACTCTTCAGCGCAGACATCTGCAACTGTTCATCTAATTAATAGCTCCGATCTGAAAGAATTCATAGTCTCATCTCCCCAAGGAGCAGGAAAGATTATAGCTCAGAGTAGGTCCCCCAAGGTGCTCCATCTCATTGAGAATTTATATTTCAAGAAGGGATGAGGCCCAGAACCTTGGAGACTCCAGGTCAGGCTCCTTGAGAGATTTTGTTATCAGCAAAGCCCATAAACAGTTACCAGGTTAAAAAAAAAAAAAAAAAAACAACCAATTAGGAATAAAAATACTAACCTCCTTTCCCTTGTGCTTAGTCTGGTTTCTTCTTTGCTGGGTGTTTCCTGCAGAGGCCTTGCTCCCAGCTCTTCAAACCCCAGTTCCTGGTGTGAACCAGCTTGGCCGATGTTCTTGCTTGGGCTGGGGGTGCCGTGTGTGGAGACGCTGCACCCACCTTAATGCAAGATGGCAATGAGCCCTGTGAGCCCCATTACCTGGGAGCAGCTGCGCCTGTCTCTGCTCCCCAGAACCCCTCCAACTCCACCCCTGCCCTGCTGATGAGAGCCCTGTGGAGCAGCCCCGCCCATGGCCTGTTGGAGAGTGTGGACTGTACAGTGGGTGTGCCCACCTTTCAGTTCCTTTGCGCCTCAACACAACTCATTCCATTGGCAGAGAAACACTGGGCAGAAGGACCCTTTTTGGGGTGGGTGACACCTTTACTTACATATCAAAGGCCAGAGTAAGGAGGACATCCTTCCCAGGAGAGGAGAAGGCCCTTCTCAGCAGCAGGGACAAGGTTTTCTTCCGTTCTGCACCTGCTGGTGTGGAACAACTGACCTGCTCTCAACACACGGCCCCAGGTGCAGTCCTGGGCGAGGGGGCAACGCCTGGATGTTTACTGTGAGATATTTAATAAGAACTGTGTCTCTGATCACAATAACCTGTCCGTGCCTTCAGGATAAAAGGAAAGAATACTGAAAGCCCAGCCAAAAGAGGAGTGTCTCAAAAGGTCAGTTAGAGTGAACGCCAAGAGGAAGGAGGAATTCAGACAGACAAGGACTGGAAAGGTGTGGCTTTGATTCAGCGATGTGGTAGTCATCAGTGACTTGGGAGTAGTTTTGAGGAAAGAAAGGGAAGACAGTCTAGAACTGCTAGGGATACAGGCAAACCTTTCAAGAAGTTTGTTGTGGGACCTAAGATTGTCTGGTACAAGTGAGAGAGGGGAGAAGCATGGTGAGAAGTTTATAGAAAGAAGATCTGAAATCCTTATCAGAAGATACAAAAATGAAATAAAGTAGCAGGATCACTGGGCAGTGCAGCACTGAGACCCTTGGAGAGGGTGTGGGGAGAAGGATCATCAGTCTCACATGAAACTGGAGTTCTGCCAAGTCAGATCACTGAGAGGACAGAAAGACAAGGGGATGAAGGATTAAGTGAGCATTAGTAACATGTCAGCTCTTGGAACTGTTGGTGAGGAAAACACTTCCTCCACCCTTTAGGTTCAGTTATTGGGAATCTGCCAATTAAATTGACAAAAGCAGATAACCATGAGAAAAAAACATTTAAATAGCTTTCCAGGAATGATGTACACATGTGAGAGTTGGACCGTAAAAAGGCTGAGTGTTGAAGAATTGATGCTTTCAAACTGTGGTGCTGGAGAAGACTCTTGAGAGTCCCTTGGACAGCAAGGAGAACAAACCAGTCAATCTTAAAAGAAACCAACCCTGAATATTCATTGGAAGGACTGATGCTGAAGCTCCAATACTTTGGCCACTTGATGGGAAGAGCCGACTTATTGGAAAAGGCCCTGATGCTGTGAAAGATTGTGGCCGGAGGAGAAGGGGGTGACAGAGGATGAGCTAGTTAGATGGCATCTTCGACTAAATGGACATTGAGTTTGAGCAAACTCTGGGAGATGGTGACAGACAGGGAAGCCTGGCATGTTGCAGTCCATGAGGTCACAAAGAGATGGACGTGACTGATCGATGGAACAATAACAACAACATGCAAAGGTTCACAAAGAAATGTGATTTGAGGGGGTGACTACAACTGGGAGTTGATATACTACTTAATAAATGACAGGGAGTAGGAGATAAAGGCATCTTCTGAAAAACAGGTGACTTGGGGAAGGAGGGGCACTTATAACAAAAAACATTTAAGAAATATAAATGGTACCTTAGGAGGGGGAGATGGGGGAGTTTTGCAAAAATGTCTGTCTAATTTTGGAACTTTTCTCAAAAATCATTTTAAAAGTCGGTCTTATTCAAAAGTAAATTTTAAGACTCTTTCCAAAAGTAAATCAAAAAATTAAAACCAACTCAAATGCATTTCTTTTTATAGCTGAATAATATACAGCTTCTTTATCCATTCATCTGTTGATGGACATCTAGGTTACTTCCATGTCCTAGCTATTGTAAATGTCCTAGCTAGTTGTGAAACCCCAGAGTGGCAGCCCACCAGGCTGAACACTGGGATTCTTCAGGCAAGAACACTGGAGTGTGTTGCCATTTCCTTTCCAATTTGCTGAAATGATGAAAGGAACCCAAAGTTGGTGACCCCATGGACTGCAGACAACTTCTGTCCATGGAAGGGTGGCAAATGGGGAGGAAGAAAATACACAGAATGAAAAGAATGGGAGGTTCATAAGCAATGAACACTGGGGGGACATGATGCAGAACCTGATTTGTGACAAACGATTCAAGTCAATGTATGGCAGAAACCATCACAATATTGTAAAGTAATTATCCTCTAATTAAAAATAAATTTTTTAAAAAAGTTAATTCATTTAAAAGGCAAAAACTCAGGCAAATCTTATTTCTCCATGAGGAAAGACCTATGAATCCAGTGTTTACAGTTACATATAGTAAGTTTTATGCCACTATTAACAGTTGTAATACATCAAAACATTGACAGTAGCCATAACAGCAGTATCTAAATCTTTAGATCTATATATAGTGATAAAAACTGGAAAATACAAAAAAGCTATCAATCAACACCACTAAATATTAATGACAAGTCTGGTTGTTTTGGTGCTGTTTAAACAGCTGATATCAGGGGTTTGAGTTCGTAAAGGGCCGCTCAAATGGTAAAGAATCCACCTGCAATTCAGGTGACCTGGGTTTGATCCCTGGGTCTGGAAGATCCCCTGGAGAAGGGAATGGCTCCCAATCCATTATTCTTGCCTGGAGAATTCCATGGACAGAGGAGCCTGGTGGGCTATCCATGGGATCACAAAGAGTCGACATGGCTGAGTGACTAACAGTATCACTTTGAATATGGAAAACTCAACAGTGCTGGCTTTTAAGTCTGCTAAATTAGATGCAGAGAAACATCGCTTAAAATACCATATACATTGTTATCATACACACATAATACAAAAATATTTTCCTTTAATAAACATTTTCTCATCAGGTTTAATGGGAAACAATAAAACTTCATGTAAACAGTCCAGTAGGGAAATTTTTACTATTGAGTTTCAAATCATATATTTTTTTCTTCAAAATCTGTATATATTATTTTGATGTTTTCCATAGTAGGTCCTCATATACATTTGACCCATCTGTAGATCCTCAGAGGACAATCTAAAGGAATTAGATTCAAATTCAGCATCACCTGGAAAGAAAAAGGAAAGAATTATATTCTTTATCTAAAATACTTGAGTTAACTAAGTATTAGTTAAAAAAAAAAAAAAAAAAAAAACTGAGACCTTTCCAAGTGTTCTGAAGAATGAAATATATCTATAGATGACACAACACAAAAAACAAGATTACAATTATATAATCTGCCCATGGTTGAATGTGTGGCTGAGTATCAGGGCTTCTGGTTTTCTCATTCTTCATTCATTTACTCAGTAACTACGTGCAGAGGTGCTGTGACAAGCACTGGAATTACAAGATGAAGGTGACCCAGTCCACCCTGAAAAATGATATGCCCTAAACTGGAAAAATAGATGAACAGGCAATTTCCATACAGAGTCATAAATACTGAGACAGATATAAAAGATGGCACAAGGAACACTCAAAGGGACAGCCAGCCTTGTGTCAGTACTGCCAGCTTTTTGGTGGAGGTGATATGTAAGTAGCTATCTGAAGGACAGGAGAAAGTACAAGAGATGGAGGGGAGAAACATGTACAAAGACCGGAGGTGAGGAAGCACACCTGTGGGATCCTACACAGTCTGGCTGGTTAGATGCAGAGTTGAGGGGCAGAGGAGGGTGGTAGAGAGATAAGGGCAACTACTTTGGCAGGACCCAAATTGAGGTGGGTGTTTGGAGCTTTTCCTGAGCGTGAAAGATAAACTGGTGACAAAGTCAGCGACAGAGGAGTTTTAAAGTCACCACCAAGTGACAGCTACACAAACATGACTGCTTCAGTCTGGGTTCCTAACCGTAACCACTGTCAGACACTTGAGACGTTGATGAACTCCACGTATTCTGAGAATAGTGTCAGGGTGTAGGCGGATAGTTCCACAGGGATGGAGGCAGCAGAAGAAGGAAATAGCAGAAATAAAAGAAATACATAGACCTTTTGGGCTTGTTTTTCAAGCAATGGAACATGGTGAATAAATGAGGAAGAAGGAATTTTTCACTATGACTGCTCATGCTTTCACATTTTTCATTAGCTATATGTAAGAAAAAATATTTAAGATAGCATTTGTTATCCAAACAATGGAAAGAGATGCCACTGACTGTTTTACATGTATTTCAGAAATCAATGTCTAAATTTAATTCATATGTTTTGGCAACATACCTTCTTCTAGTTCTCTAGTTATACTCTTTTCCAACTCCTGCTGCATCTGAAATAAGTCAAATATTATTTATTTAAGTTAAACAAGAGATATTATCATAGAAATGATATATAATTTACTACATGTGACATTTAAATAACACTTTTGAGACTAGACCTAACTTGAAGATTACTTAGGTAGAAAAAAAATAATCACATAAATAAAAGAAAATGAATTCCTACTTATTCTGCTTTTAGATAACAGAGAACATATATATGGAATGCTATTTAGATTAATTTGATAAAAGTATAATAAATGTCAGTCTATTGAGTACACAATAATTTCAGAGAATTACAGAATGACCCATAATCCTGGTAATGATGCACAAGATCACCATCTTCTTCTCCAACAGCTCCTGCCCTAAATATGTACTTCTGAGACCTTTATTTTGATTTCTAGGTGAGGATCATGTTCAAATGAAGGAGTTTGAAGTTGAATATTAATAAGAAGAACACATCTGCAGTTTTCTTTAAACTTTTCCATTTAAGCAAAACATAGAAAGGTGAGAAAATTATACACAAGAAAACAATGTACCAGCAAGTTTTAATTCTAAAGGTGTTTAGTGAGAAGGATTCTCTCACAAGTGTTAGTTTCTGAACTATGTCCCATAGAAGGGGAAGGTCCCATGGGGGTCACTGAAGGGTTGAGAAACAGAGAAGTCACAGCTGCAGGGTCTCTGGCCACTCCTTTAGCTAAATGACTCTATACTTGTCTCTTTTATATAATATGGTTCCATGCAACAGTTTTTGTTTTGTTTTGTTTTAAAGAAAGGTTATCTATTTTGAAAAAAAAATTTTTTTAAGGTATGAGAGTCATTGATTTAGTCAAAGTTCCTAATTCTACAAAAGTAGTAACAAAGCCAATGGCCTTCTTACTGAGTCCAGAGTCTTATGCCAGCTACTTCCTCAGATTAAAAAAAAACACATATAGATTTTTAACTATAACATAGAGAAAATGAATATGTAAAACCTTGTTACATAGTTCAGTAATTCTTGTGGCATTTAATAAATGTTTTAAATTATATGTCTTAAATGTGTGAACAAAAATAAATCAATATCAAACTCCTATTTGTAGCAGTCGATATAGTTAATTTATAAAGCATAGATATTTTTTAAACACAGGACAGGAAACTTGAAAATCTTTAGTTGAATCAAGCAGGCCAAAACTGAAGAGATGAGTTTTAAAAGGATGTTCGTTTCCTCCTGATAAAACCTGGTTTATTAAAATGAGTCAGCACAATGAATTATCCACATTTTGAGTTATTTAGGACAAAATTTAAAACACAAATAAGATCTCTCTTTACTATTTAGCCTACTTCTATCCGAGCTCTCATCGTTAATTGCTATATACAAAAAGTATGAGTGTAATCTCAACTATAAATCTGGTCAGAAATTACAGTTGAACTTCATTTCCTCAGCCTGAAGTTTCAACGGGAGGACTTATGACCCCTGGACTGCTCATGAGGCTCCTCTGTCCATGGGATTTTACAAAAATATTTTTCTGAGCAATTGTAGAATGTTTCTAAATTTGTAGTTCAAGCAAACATGAAAAAATTTTAAATGAAGCTCACTTTTGTCTCTATCTCAACAATATACAGTAATCTGACTATAATCTTTCCTGGTTTGGAACCAGTCTGTTTTCCATGTCCAGTTCTAGCCTAAAGTTTCTTCCTGACCTGCATACAGGTTTCTCAAGAGGCAGGTCAGGTGGTCTGGTGAGTTTGGGATCCTATTCTAAATCCTTTCAGAATTTTGAAAAGTTTATTGTGATCCACACAGTCAAAGGGTTTGGCATAGTCAATAAAGCAGATATTTTTTTGAAGCATCTTCCTTTTCCATGATCCAGCATATGTCTGACTTGGGATGATTTGACCTCTGGTTCCTCTGCCTTTTCTAAAACCAGCTTGAACATCAGGTTCACGGTTCACATAACTAAACCTGGCTTGGAGAATTTTGAGCATTACTTTACTAGACTGTCTGAGATGAGTGCAAGAAGCCAGTTTGAGCATTCTTTGCATTGCCTTTCTTTGGGATTGGAACAAAACTGATCTTTTCAGTCCTGTGGCCACTACTGAGTTTTCCAAATTTGCTGGCACCAATTGAATGCATGCACTTTTCACAGCATCATCTTTCAGGATTTGAAATAGCTCACTGCAAGGAGATCTATTCCATCACCTCCAGAAAATTTGTTCCTGAGTGATTCACTGGAAGGACTGATGCCCACTTGACTTCACATTCCAGGATGTCTGGCTCAAGGCATTGTGATCACACCTATGCTGGATTATCTTGAAGGTGGGAAGATCTTTTTGGATGTTCTTCCTGTATTCTTGCCACCTCTTCTTAATATCTTCTGAGTCTGTTAGGTCCAGCTCGAGTTGGTGATTTTGTTGTGACCATCTTTGCATGAAATGTCCCTTGAGGTCTCAAATTTTCTTGAAGAGATGACTAGTCTTTCCCATTCTGTTGTTTTCTCTGCATCACCAACATTGAAAACTGATCAAAACCATTTCTTATCTCTTCTTGCTATTTTTAAACTCTGCATTCAGATGCTTAGTTCTTTCCTTTTCTCCTTTCCCTGTCATTCTCTTCTTTTCTCAGCTATTCATCCAGGCCTCCCCAGACAGGCAAAATTTTGTTTTTTTGCAAGTTTTCCATGGGGATGGTTTAATCCCTGTCTCCTGAACAGTGTCACGAACAACTCTCAGCAAGTTATGTTCAGGCAATCTGTAAATCAGATCTAGTCAGTAAAATCTATTTTAAAGATGTACTGTATAATGATAAAAAATTTGATTTAAAAAATGATGAATCTAAAACTGGTTTTCTTTTGATTTTCAATTACAAGTTTGTTTTTGGCAAAAAGGATTTATCTAGGTTTGTTCAAATAAAAAATCCAGTCTTGTTTTTGTGTTTGTACAGAGCTCATTCATCTTTGGCTTAAAGAATATAATCAATCTGATTTTGGGTGTTGACCATCTGGAAATGATCCTGAAGAGTCTTCTCTGAAATCAATTTGAAAGTAAGTCAAACATCTCAATGACACTTTGCGTTCTCTTGGCAAAACTCTTTTATTTCTTTGCCCTGAATTTAAATCCAGATTTTCAAGAAATTTGCCTGTTACTCCAGGTGTTTCTAAAACTTCCTTCTTTTGAAAGACAGTCCCAAAAAATGAAAAGGACATCTTTTTTGGGTGTTAGTTCTAAAAGGTCTTGTCAGGTCTTCTCAGAAGTTCAGATTAAAACCAGAATCACTGGTTGGGGCAAGATTTGGATTACTGTGATATTGAATGGTTTGCCTTGGAACCTTGAACAGAGTCATTCTGTTGTTTTTGAGATTGCAGTGGAACTGCAGGACTCTTTAGTTGACCATGATGGTTTCCATTTCTTCTAAAGATTTGACAGTAGTAGATTAGTGGTCATCTGAGTTAAATTCACCCATTGCCAGTCCATTTCAGGAGTGATTCCTAGAATGAGAGATGTTCACTCTTGCCATCTCCTGTTTGACCACTTCCAATTTGCCTTGATTCATGGACCTAACATTCCAGGTTCCTGTGCAATATTGCTCTTTACAGCACGATTCCCTAAATGATTTGCATTTTTTAAGTTGCCATATAGTAAATGGAATGTCCCACTAAACTGAACACTGAAAGCACAGAGCAGACCTCCTGTAAACAATGATAGTTGTAAACATGTTCTAAAGAAGTACACATGTGTCTGGGGCTCCTCAACTAACAAGTCACAGTTGGGAGAGGAGAGAAAGGGCGTCAGAGAGAAAGGGAGGTGGCCTCACAGTGATATCTGCTGCCCTCTGGGACACACCTGCCTCCAGGAAAGAGTCCAGGGATGAAGAAACACCCCATCCCTCAAAGCCACGTTCAAGTATTTGCTTTCACCACCCTAGTATAAATGTTTCACTCGTGACCTCAGAAAAATTCAGCATTTGGCTCTGAGGAATCACCTAGAGCCACAATCTCGAGGGTAGGATGAGAAAGTCATTGGGTGAGACGGAAAAGGGCTAAAACAGCTCCAGGAACAATTTCAAGCATCCCCTGCTTTTCCAAAGTTCATTTTATGTTACTTCACTTCTGTGAAGGGCCTACATAGGCACCTGTTTTTCATAATAATAAAAAAAAATCTGAAGAGGATTTTTGGTTTCATTTAAAAAGGCAAAAAGCTGAAACGATGTTCAGTGCATGTTTTTACAGTGAGAGGCATCATGTTCCACAAATAGGGAGACCGGCCCCACCGAGCTCCTTTCCCGGGAGTGACACCCCACCTCTCAGCGTCAAGTCGCCACACCCCTGAACCTTGTGTGGGAGCACCTGTGCTTTACTCGTGCATATTCATTTTATGCATCTACGAGCAGAACGTGTCCTCGGGTCCCTGCTTCTTTGGTTTATGATGTTTTGGTTTATGAAAGGCTTCCTAGGAATGCTCTGCTTTCAGATAGTAGGGAAACCTGGACTAGGCACTGGAGGTGCTGCGATCTGCCCTTTGCATCTTCCACACCCGCCCTGAGTCAGGTCACCATGTTATTTTTAGGCACTTTGTGAATTATCCTGCCAGTCACCCCCATGTTCATTTCCCCCGACTTCACAACCATGATTTTACATAGTGTAGGAAAACTTACAAGGATATAGTATTACTAGTTTGACTTAGGGCCCCTTTGGCAGTGACTATCTAGTTAGCTTTCACTTCCTACTCATCTCAGGAACCTGGCTCTATAAAAATTAGGCTTTAGAGACAAATTAATGAACTAAATTTATTTTGTGATTCTGTGTTTTGACTTACTTGTCTAGTCTTTTTCCAATGACTTTTTAACTTTTAGTTCTTCTAGGTAGAGTTTCTTATATTTTTCCAACTCTGCTTTATTAGAATCTTGAAAAGTTTTCATCTTGGAGAGTTCAGATTCCAAGTCTTTAAATCTGAGTTCCATCTGACTTCTTATGGAAGCAATATCATCCTCTTGGACCTGCTGTAAGTTTTCTTGAGATGCTGCTTGTATCTAAGTCAAATTTTAAAAGATACATTTCTTTTGTTAATGATTATAACCTGAATATAATTATTTTTATTATAATTATATTATAATATATTATTATGGGACAAATATAATTATTTGTCCCATTTAGTTTTGAGTCAGTAATTCAGAGAGCAATTTTAAACGTGAAAATAAGAAAAGTGGAACTTTAAAATAATCATCGTCAATGTGACATGAATTAAATCTGAATTATAAAATTAATGTGGAATCAATGTTATAGTAGTACTTAAGGAACTGGATAATTCAAAGACTAAGAGGATGAAGTGAAAATTTAGAAATTGAACAAGACAACTTAAGAATAATGCCAAGAGGATGGTACCAGTTCTAAACCACATATTTTTTTTCATCCTCATAGTCTTGTTTTATACCAATTGGTCTTATAAGTAAAAGGATTCTCTAGTGAGAAGCATTCTGAAAGATCAATTTACTGATAACTGTGATGGAAACTGAAATATTTACAAGGAGAAACAAGTGCCCCCTTCCTTCCAGAAATCTACAAAACACACTGCTCTAAGGGAAGTAGAGGAAACATATAAGCTGATACATCTAAAATGTAATTTACAGTGAGGTGAATTCAAGTACATGACAGATCAACAAATTAAGCTGAAAAAATAGGTTGACTTCTTTTAATTTCTCTATGAGATCCTGTCTTGCTCTTTCTTCAATCTCCTGATTTTATACTGCTCAACTTGAGTGTGTTCTACCATATTCAGTTCTATATGAGTTTTGAGTTTCACTACCTCTTGCTGCAACTTCTTGTTCTCTTTCTCTAGTTGCTCACATTTCCTCTGCCATCCTTTCATTGATAATAACTCCTGTTGAAGAACTCGATTTTTTGCATCCAGGTGCAGACATTGTGAACATGCAGTTTCTAGCTCTGCTGGAAGATGATCAATCTGCAAGAAGAAAACAATACCATTTGGTTCTGAGGGAAGTGGACTGAGTACCGCCTAACTCAAACCGAGGATCAAATACATATGATGGTATCTGTATTGTAGAATGTAGGACCTGGAATAACTCAAAGAATCAAGAAAGAAGTTCAAACCACCAAGAGTCACAAAATATATTCTTCACTATCATCTTAGTCTAAAAACATTTGCACTTGATTTGACACTCTTTTACTGTTCTACAGTAATACTTTTCTATCTTTCCTCCATAGAATGACTGCAAGTCACCTCTTAGTAGAATGTCTCTTACTCCTTCCCGCAGCTTGTCCCACGGTTTTTAAAGAAGTTTGAGGTATCCTGTATTGAGTTATCTAGGGCTGAGTTAATAAATGCCTCCCAAAAGAAGATTGTGAAAATAAGACTCTAAGGACTAAATATGGATTCTAATCCAATAAGCCTTTTTCTGAACTACAAACAGTTTTTGCTAATTTGAATTGCATTCCAAAGAAAAATGATTCACAGGGTTAAAGAAATCCCATTTCCTAAGAGTTTAGTGAGATGATCCATACATTTTTCTGAACAACAACAAAAAATGCTTCTTCATTCTTCTAACCCTTTGTTACTTTCCACAGATTAAGAGAACATACGAGCTAACAAAGGAACAAACAAAAACTATTTCCTGGAATATCAGTGACACAGAGTTGGAAAGAACTTTCATTTAGACAGAATGATTACTTTTTAAGTCAACGTGAATGGAGCTGGTGGTTTTCAAACATGTCTACAAATTCTTTGACACTTTGCTCATGAAATTCCCTCTCCTCAAGTATGTGCTAGTCCTAGTAACTGATTCCTCCTGGACAGAGTCTGGGGAAACTGCTGTGTGAGTTTTAAAGCTAAATAGCTTCTGACTTTTGCTCTGTGGGGAAGCCAACTCTTAGAATCAGTCAACATGCTATGAAGAAGCAAGGCCACATACTGAGCACATGTCAGTGTCCCCACTGACCACCCCACCTAATGACCCTTCCAAAAGCCAGCTCCAGTTGCCAGACGTGTGCATGAACAAGTCTTCAGATGACTGGTCCCCACCTTCACGACATCCTGGCTGATGCGACTGGAGAAGAAATGAGCTGGGCTCACTCACTGAGACTTGCCCCAACGCAGACTTGTGAACAAAGGAAATGCTGTTTTGAGTCACTAGGCTTTGAGGTAGTTTCTAAAGCAATTTGTTAACAATAAATAACTGGCACAGATACTGATATTAAAAATGAGGTTCAGTTTAGTCGCTCAGTCAAATCTGACTCTTTGTGACCCCATGGACTGCAGCACACCAGGCTTCCCTGTCCACCATCAACTCCCAGAGCTTGCTCAAACTTGTGTCCATCAAGTCGGTGATGCCCCCAAATGAGGTACTGCAATTAAAAAAGACCTGAAACATGTGAGAATGCCTTTGAAGCCGGAGGTAAGTGGCACTCGAATGGATGCAGAGAAAGAAATGAAAACCCAATGGGCTTCATGACATTGTACACAGAAGCCTGATGGTCCTTGAAGATGCTGCCAGTGTCAGCTTCTAGGCAAGAGAAGAAACTGACACTGAAACATGGGGGGCAGAGACTCTTGCCATGAAGCAGCTGAAAGTAAATCAATGAGAGGGATAACCTATCAGAAAAATTTAAAAAGAAAGTGAAAGTGAAGTCGCTCAGTCGTGTCCGACTCTTTGCTACCCCATGGACTGTAGCCTACCAGGCTCCTCCGCCCATGGCATTTTCCAGGCAAGAGTGGATTGCCATTTCCTTCTCCAGGGGATCTTCCTGACCCCAGGATTGAACCCAGGTCTCCTGCATTGCAGGCAGACACTTTACCATCTGAGCCACCTGGGAAGCCTAAGAAAAATTAAAAAGTATTATTCAATATAAAGGAACCAGGACTCACTGGGTTCAATACTGTATCCCCTTTACAGCATCTCCACATGCCCAATTGTCACATGATGCTAAAGGACAGAAATGGCTTCTGGGCTAAGATCAAATCTAGGGTGCTGCCAGGAAAACATGGTCTAAAGGTAAAACCTGTAGACTGTAAGTGTAAGACCCTGGAAAGACTTAAGGTGGTGCCTCAGATTCCTTTAAGGATCTTAAGAGCAAAAGAATGTTAAAGGTGTCATCCTGCAAAGTTTCACAGGAAGCCCAAGGTGCAGCTGCTAAGTCACTTCAGTTGTGTCCAACTCTGTGCAACCCCATAGACGGCAGCCCACCAGGCTCCGCCATCCCTGGGATTCTCCAGACAAGAACACTGGAGTGGGTTGCCATTTCCTTCTCCAATGCATCAACGTGATGCATTGGAGTAAAAGTGAAGTCACTCAGTCGTGTCCAACTCGTAGTGACCCCATGGACTGCAGCCTGCCAGGCTCCTCCATCCATGGGATTTTCCAGGCAAGAGTACTGGAGTGGGTTGCCATTGCCTTCTCCGGCAATGTCATATGTAGATGACACCACCCTTATGGAAGAAAGCGAAGAGGATCTAAAGATCCTCTTGAAGAAAGGGAAAGAGGAGAGTGAAAAACCTGGCTTAAAACTCAACATTGAGGAAACTAAGATCATGGTATCCAGTCCCATCAGTTCGTGGCAGATAGATGGGAGAACAATGGAAACAGTGACAGACTATTTGGGGGAGCACCAAAATCACTGCAGATGGTGACTGTACCCATGAAATTAAAAGACGCCTCCTCCTCGGAAGAAAAGTTATAACCCACCTACACAGCATATTAAAAGCAGAGATATTACTTTGCCGACAAAAGTCTGTCTAGTCAAAGCTATGGTTTTTCCAGTAATCACGGATGGATATGTGAGTTGGACCATCAAGAAAGCCGAGCACCGAAGAATTGATGCTTTTGAACTGTGGTGTTGGAGAAGACTCTTGAGAGTCTCTGGGACTGCAAGGAGATCCAACCAGTCAATCCTAGAGGAAATCGGTCCTGAATATTCATGTGACTGATCCTGAAGCTGAAGCTCCAATACTTTGACCACCTGATGCGAAGAACTGACTCATTGGAAAAGACCCTGATGCTGGGAAAGATTGAAGGCATGAGGAGAAGGGGATGTCAGAGGATGAGATGGTTGGATGGCATCACTGACTCGATGGACATGAGTTTGAGCAGGCTCCAGGAGCTGGCGATGGACAGGGAAGCCTGGCTTGCTGCAGGCCATCGGTTTGCAGAGTTGGACACAACTGAGCAACTGAACTGACACATAAAATACTAAATGCTAATGAAACTTTTTAAAAGTGTGGCTATATTTACATTTTACTTTCTAAAGATGCTCTAATTTTCATCAGTGGTTCAAGATATTCCAGGTTTTGTTAAATCACATCTTACTAAAATAATCTTTGAAAAAAATCCCATGCAAACCCCACCTCTTAAAAAAAAAAAAAAAAAATCAACAAAGGAAAAAATGTATTCTTTCAGAAAGAACTGTTCTATAGAGACATAGTATTCATTCCTGGTGAAGAGAACAAACTGCAATATTAAAAATGATTCATTCTCTAAAATTTCACAGAAGGGTTTGGATTACAAGAGAAATTCAGAATTCTCAATCAAATCATTGCTGAAATTTCCAGCTCAAACAGATATTTGTGTACCAATGTTCATGGCAGCATTATTGACAATAGCCAGAAAGTGGAAAAACCCTGATTTCATTGACAGAGGAATAAAGAAACAAAATATGGTCTATATAAAATATTGCTTTTCAACTGGATTCTCAGAATGTTTTTTAAAATCTTACTACAAAAATCATTAATTTTATGAATTCAGTCCACTTCTTCTATAAAGAGGAATTATGCTACCAGTAGCAAACAGTATCTGTAAAAATACAATAAACTCTTTAATCAATGACATTTGTCACACTGTCAAAATATTGTCATATATTACTAGTAAAAAAATTAAAATTCTTCCTCAGTATGACAGAAATTAAGAAGTTGACTTACCAGTCTTGTACTTAACAGGTTTTTCTGAAGGTGTTCAATTTTGCCCACTTGCTTTTTGACTGTAGTTTGTAACTCGGCATTTTCAATTTCAAGTCTAAAATGCAGATTTAAAATAATTATTCTCACACATGGTGTTTTTTTTTTTTTTTTTTGGTTGTGGACCATTTTTAGTCTTTATTGAATTTACTACAACATTGCTTCTGTTTTATGTTTTGGATTTTTGGCTGTGAGTCACATGGGATCTTAGCTCCCCGACCAGGAATGAAACCCACATGCTGTGCCTTGGAAGGCAGAGTTTTAACCCCTGAACTCTCAAGGAAGTCCTTCACACACAGATTTTTAAAATACCATACTGTTTCTGAACAAACATCTGCAGTTCAATTATATAGGATCTTAGAATTTTGAAAAGTAAATGATTTGGCAACTGTACTGTTTTTCTAGTTGTGTTTTGTGGACAATTGGCTTCCCTGGTGGCTCAGATGGTAAAGAAACTGCCGGCAATGCAGGAGACCCAGGTTTGATCCCTGGGTCAGGAAGGTCCCCTGGACAGTGAAATGGCAACCCACTCCAGGATTTTTGCCTGGAGAATTCCATGAACAGAGGACCCTGGTGGGCTATATCCATGGGGTCAGAAAGAGCTGGAAGCGACTGAGTGACTAACACTTCACTTTTCACTTGTGGATAATGTGCAAAATATGGAAATAATGGGGGGAAAATATGCATCTCAAAACAGCTCAAAGCCGAAATGTCACCCAGCTTCACAGTGATGTGTCTATTATCTGATTTAATTCTCATCTTATACTGTTTATCTGCTCTATACTTAAGTTGTTTTCTGTGCTGCTTTACATCATACTTTTGGATGTGATCCTGTGTTTTTTCAGCACATCTCACGGCCTCTACATGTTGATCCTGTGCTTCTTGCAACTAAAAAGAGAAAAAAGGGAAAACAACTGTTTTAACTACTGATAACCTAGCGAATCCGCCATCATCACTTTCTGTCTCTTTCATCTGCACATTGTTTACAGCTCTTTTCCTGCCATATGGCAGAGTTGAGTTGTTACAACAGACACCCTACAGTCCACAAACTGAAAATATTCACTGTTTGCCCTTTGTACGTTACTGACCTCTCCTCTAGCACTCAAATACATCATCATCCATACTTTAAAATAGATTTCCCAAATAATAGATAACGCCAACATATGGACTTTGAAAACCATCACCACACACAGCAGCTCACCTTCTTTTCCCTCCTCACTGAATCTGGTTACAGACACAGAAGGGGCCACCCTCCAGCCTTCCTGATATTAAGTTACTCAGACAAAAGATGCAGACTTGCTGTCCACGCCCTGCCCCTCCCGATAAACCTGCAGAGCTTCACCACCTCACAACCAGAAAGAAACGGGTGTGAATGTGCAGCAAGTGGTGGAAAATTCCACCCTGTGGAGCATGTTCCCTCTTTCTTTATTAGAGGCTTTGATTAACTTCAGAGATCTTCACATATTCTAACCAGTCCTCAGATCTTTCCAACAGGTTCCTATCCCAGAAAAAAAATGAGGCCATTCCCTTGTGGCTTATCTATTTTATATCTAGTAGTGTGTCTATGTTAATCCCAAACTCCTAATTTATCCCTCCTCCCCACCTTTGCCCTTGGCTAACCATAAGGACCTACTGGAGAACACAGGGAACTCTACTCAGTATTCTGTAGTCACCTACCTGGGAAAAGGAACTGAAAAGGAATGGATACATGTATAACTGAATTGATTTGCTGTACATCTGAAACTAACACAAAATTATAAATCAACTATGCCCCAATATAAAAGAAAAATCAAATTTAACAAATGAGATTGCTCCCATGGCCCTCGAGGAGCCTTGATAACCTGGCCTCCACCTGCCTCTGGACCTCAGCCCCTACAGCCCTCTCCCTGACTCACTCCATTCCTGCTGCTCTCAAATCCTGCCACCCTTCATTTTTATTGGGCAATCTGGTATTCAGATGATAGTAATTGATCCTTAAAATAAGAATTATGAGCAAATTGTAAATATGTTCGAAGTTAATAGCATAAATAGCAGTGGGAAGATTAGAACAAGAAGAGTTTGGTTAAAGCTCATCACTTGAGTCCCAAATTATGATTAATGACAAGTATATTTAAATGACTTGCCAATGAATTATCAATTAGTGACAATTCTTTAAAGAATTGAGATGCCATAAGAATAAATGATTCAAGACTGAAATGTTTTCCAAGTTAATTCAAATTTACATGAATAAAATTAAAATTATACCAACAACTATGACAAAAAGGTATGACAAGCTACTGAAGCCAAAGTACTATATATAAGTGATAGCATCTGGGAAACCTGGAATTGACTGTCAAGGTAATCCATGTAACTGAAGCTTAATTTCAAATTATTCATTTTAGGTTTGAGCGTTTCTTTTATCTGCTTCATCATTTTACTGACATGTGGTAACATAAAGATTAAAATTATTATCTTAATAGTAAAAGATTAAATTACTAATACCTGTCTATATTAAAAATTTAGAACTTAATCTCTTAACATTTCATCAAGCGACATGATGTCTACACTCAAAGTGAAGCATCTCTTGGGTCTAATTTTTATTTGCTGGATACAAGGTGTGCTTTTAGGCTTGTTTAAAGACCATATATTCACAGCCTGTGTATTTTTTCATTCACCTAGATTCAGCATTTAGCCAGGATCAAGAATCATTTTGAATTTTCTTTCAGGAAGTCTGAGAATTATTCCTTCTTCTGGATACTTACTTCTCCTTCTGCTTTCTCATCTTCATACTGACAAGGTCTCTCTTCTAAAGGATTCCACTCGTTGACTAACTCCTTGTCTTTTTCCATCACCATCAGACCTTGTTTCTCAATTTCAGCATGGACTTTCTTCACGATCTGCTGCATCTCGTCTTGGATGCTAATGACTGTCTTCTCTTTACTGTCAGCTCCATTTTGTGCATCACCCACTTGCTGTCGGAGCAACATGTTTTCACTCTGGAGTTGAGATAATCTCTCCTCTAAGGATTCCTGCTTTTTAAGGTATTCATTCACTTTGCCTTGTTTGTTCTGATACTTGTGTTCAATTTCCTGCTTTTGACACTCTGCTTGGCTTGGGTCTCTCTGGACACATTCTAACATCGAAGTCTTTTCTCTGAGATCATCTCTCGTCTGATGCAGCTTGATTTTTAGCTTATTGAATTGACTTTCCACTTCAGAAAGTTGCTGGGAAGCCATCTCACTGTTACTTCTCAGCTTAGTCACATCGAACTTCATTTGGTCCTGCAAGCATAACCTCTCGTCGTTTGCTTTCTGGAAGGCAAGCTCCAGGTCTCTTTGTGATGTCTGACCTTGATCATGATCGTGTGTGGCAGCAGCCAGTCTAGAACGGTAGGATTCCACTTCTGTTTCCAGTGCCTGTTTGCTTTGTTTATTGTTCTCCAGCTCAGATTTGAGCATTGTATTCTCAGCTATCAGGACATTAAGCTGACCAGTATACTGGAATATAGTCTCTGTTAATATTTCCTCTTTCGATTCCATTGCCTTTTGAAGATTTTCAATATCATCAAAATATTTCTTCTCCTTTTCCTGCTTCTGATTTTTTACTGCGTCTATTTCCAGTCTTAGGCTGGCAATTTCATCCTGCAGCATGTGGTTTTCATGTAACAGATCTTTTGCTTTTCTCCCACTATCAGAAACCTAAGTGAAACAAAGGAGACTTTTAGTTAGTACTCAATAAAATGACGTTTCATTATTTCCTCCAAAATGAAACACTAACCTGTATGTTTATACAGTGAAAAGATTGCAACAAGTGGCTCTCCAACCAGAAAAATAAGGTTTGATACAAACCTCAAACTTCATACAAGCAGAAACTTCCAAAGGTTCAAAAACTTAATTGAAGACAATGAATCCATGAAAGGAAAAAGAAATCCCAAGCGACTTTTCAAGAAGCTCAAAACTGAAAAGGCTTTTCTCTGAACCACAATGAACCCAGAAGGCTTACAATAAAAGATTTATAGATTTGACTACACTTAAAACTTGCATCTGATGTGGAATATTTATACAATGCAAAACTACTAAGCCATGAAAAAGAATGAAATAATGCTATTTGTATCAACAGAGATGGACCTAGACATTATCACACTATGGGAGGTAAGTCAGACAAAGACAAATCTTATATCATACTGCTTATGTGTGGAATCTAAAATGAACTTATTTCCAAAACAGAAAGAGACTCACAAACATAGAAAACAAACTTATGGTCACCATGGGGGAACGGAGGGAAGGGGAAGGGATAAATTAGGAGGTTGGGTTTAACATATACCATTATATATAGACAAGTGTACATAAAATAACCAATAAGGATCTACTGTACAACATTAGGAACTACACTTAATATTCTACAAGAAGGATCTGAAAAGGAATATGCATGTGTGATGTGTGTGTATGCAAAGAGTCATGTCCAACTCTTTGCAACCTCACAGACTGTAGCCCGCCAGGCACCTCTGTCCATGGAATTCCCCAAGCAAGAATACTGGACAGGGCAGCCATTTCCTTCTCCAGGGGATCTTCCCAACCTAAGAATCAAACCCAGGTCTCCTGCATTGCACGTGGATTCTTTACTGTCTGAGCCAGCAGCGAAGCCCCATTTATATAATACACACACATGTACATATATGTCTGAATCACTGTGCTGTATACCTGAAACTAATGCAATATTGTAAATCAACTGTGATTCGATAAACACCACCACTCGCTACCTTTAAAAACACTGCATCTAATACCTCCTATACAGCTACTTCACAGCAAAAGCCTTAGCTCTCTCTATATATAAATAGACTATATTTTGTACAGAAATTGTTTTCTTGAGAATATGCTACCTCTCTAACATTTTAATAGGCAATTACAGACTTATGCCTTTTGACAACTGTACTAAGCACTTCTACAAACCTCAACTAACTCATTAGCTATAATGATTCTGGAAAGGAAGACGTTAAAACTATATAAGTAAGCTGCAGGCTTTTCACCAGGTCTTCTGACTCTGTTAGTCCTCTTACATCAAATCACAGTTACTTCTCTAGTACAAACATATCAATACAAAATAATCCTCCTATTTCATTCATGGTATATACACTAATGGTAAATAAGGTAAAATTTAGAGAGCTCTTCTTAGAGAATCATGAGATTTTTTTGCAATAACTTTTATTCTCTCTTCATGCTGTTTAAAATACTAAGATGGGGGAAATACAATGAGAAACACAATTATCACTAAATGTACACTATGGCATATGTATCACTGTTTTCAAAAGTTCCTTGTACTGACACAGGACACTACACAGAGCAGAGGGTCATTTTCTCACAAGTACAAGAATGACTTCCAAAGTATGGTCTCTGAACTGCCTATAGATTTTTCTCCTTACCTTCAGTGGAAGTGATAAACTAACATAATCATCTATCAAGGAAGGGAAATCACTACCAAATACCAGAATACCTACTATTAGTAACAAGAGTTTTTTTTGATTTTTTTCCTTGTTGGGAGGGGGACTTTTAAAACTGTATTCTAAAAAAACAACTTTTTAAAGTGTTCAAAAGTGATTTTTACAACTGATGTCGCAGTTTTTTACAAACTGAAAAACTGTAAATGATGTGAAAATGTCACTGACAGGATATTGGTTAAAGAAATGACAGTGGAGCCAAGAACAGACTCTGATTCAGGCACTGAAGATGATGACGTGCATGGAGGGACAGACACGCTCACCCCAAAGCAGAGGGACTTGGTCGGGTAGCGCAGTCGATGGGGGCGCACCCGTGGTCTGCCTGGACTAAACCACAATCAGGGTCCCGGCTCCTTTGAGACAGTCACAAAAATTTGAGATCAATTCCTATGGAAAATATTAAAGGCCTCTCCTTGGATGAGGCCATGGTGTGTCCCTACCTGACTGCTGTAGACAAATGGATTTGAATTACAAATACTACTTTCCCGAGCTCTTCCTGAGAGCTTTTCGTTGTGGGAGATCTGCTGCTAGGACCTCAGGGATGGGACCCGGTCCGTGTTTGAGAGGGACATTGGCTGGGGGAGTGAATTCCTCTGCTTTGAGATGCCACTTGACAACTCTTCAGAATGAAGGACAATCAACTTCAAGAGTGTTTGGTTTCTACCAATTGCTGGAAAAAAATTCCGTGGGGAGCATTCCTGCACTTCTAGAGGATGCCAGTTAACACCTGTCCTTGAGGACTCCGCTGTGAGGGAGAACCCAGCTGGGAAAGCTGGAGCCAGCTCTGAGCTGTTCACAGGGCAGGTGGCCTGGAGGGCTGACAGGCACAGAGGGAGGGGGTCCACGACTCTCAGCCACCTGCCGGATTGAAGGCCAGAGGTAACTTGATGTAAAATTAGGCACCATCTTCCCTCCCCATGCCCCTTCTCTTCTAGACCTATTCACTCACCAATGGTCCCTCAAAGCAGAAGGATCTGTCGCCTGAGGTGAGTGGAGAGCTTAGCCTCCAGTTTCTACACCAATCTCAACCCTGTGGTTTCTCAGTAACTATTGTGTGAGCTACTGACGTGACCTCTTCCTCTCTCTGCTCAAAAAACTGCACCCAGCATTTCAGGATTATAGAATTCTTATTTCTGGCCTTGTTACTTGGGGAATTTTGAATTTCTTTGCTTTTATTTTTAAAAAGTAACCTAAAATTTCCTCTAACACTAAATAAATGGCACAATACTCAGTAAAATGGTACTTTTCCAACATAAAGGGGGACATTATAAATAATATTGATGATATAGTGTTAGAAATTTGAAATTTTCACCACAGATTACTCTACCTGATTCCCATTATTTCTCACAGTCTTCAGTTCCTTTTTGAGTGTTTGGAGAGTGAATTCTAGTTGCTGTTTCATTTCAATTTCTTTCCTATATTCATCTTCTTTTCTTCTTAACTCCTCCCTCATTTTTTCATATAACATATTAGAATTTCTTCTATTCCCTTCTTCTTGCTTTAAGGTGAATCTGAAAAATTTAGAGAGCTCTTCTTAGAAAATCATGGGATTATTCACTCTTGCTGCAATAAATTTTGTTCCCTCTTCACAATGTTTAAAATAATAAAATGGGGGAATACAATGAAAAACACTTAATAATGATCACTGTTTTCATACACAGGGTTAAGAATCAAATTGCATGAAACTTTGTTTTTATTTTGTCTTGAGAAAAATGGCTACTTCATACATCTGTGGGTGGGAATGTAAAGTAATATAAACTTTTTGAAGAATAGTTTAGAAATATAGATCACAAACATTTTGAAAACTTCTCATACTTTAACCAAATAAGACAATATTATTAAAGAATAATGTATTCAAAATATATTAAAAAGGCAGAAATGAATTGATAGAAAAGATGTTCCTTGCAGTATTAAATAGAATACAGAAAAGTGAAAAACAACTGAAAGTTAATTTGGTAAATAACTAATGGGATTTCCATTATGGTGGACTCCTGTATGGTCATGAAAATGATGATTTGGAAAAATATACATTAAGTTATTAGATGCATTCACTGTTAAGAACCTGCTATATTATTTCCAAGAATTTCACACTCCACAATACATTTTCTCTCCTGTAAAATCCAAGAGGATAAGTTAGTCCTTATAGAACACCTACATCTCTGCAGTATTAAACAAAACAACAGTTCAAGTATTTCTTTAAAAGCGAGATGTACAGTACCTCAAGCTGCTGAGCTCTTGTTCCCACATTGCTTTCTGATGCTCTAACTGTGATTTTACTTCTTTGCTTTCTGACAGCTCTTTTTGTAGCCCACGAACCTTACTTTTCATTTTGTGATTTTTTTCTCTAAGTAGTTCACAGTGGCTTCTTTGAAAAGCTACTAATCTTTCACAGGAAAAAACTGCATCCCAAATTTTCAACAAGCTACCAGAATCTGCATGATGAACAAAACAAAGATAGAAACAAACAAAAAAAAATTATGTGAGTAATTTTTGAATATAAAGAACTGTGCCTTTCAGTTACTCATCCAGGCAATGAACAAATATTCTCTATAATGTGGAAGACATTATTCTAAGATCTGAAGATAAAACAGATGCCCCTGGCTCTTGTTTAGCTTGAAGTCTAGTACAAGAGAAAGACAAATCAAATGATTGTGACCTCACATAGATACTCTAAGAAAAGAGAGTTCTATGATCACATAACAGAACTTGACACAGACTGGGTCCAGGAAAGATTTCCCTGGGGAAGAGCTGTCAGACTGAGAAATGAAGGACGAGCAGGAAGTAGGGATCAGAGTAGGAGGAACAACCCTGTGGACAGTCTCCAGCTGCCATATGTTTTTAACCAAGACAGAGTGAACAGCTACTGATTTACCTTCCTGAGTGGAGTGAGCAAAAACAACACCGACAAAATACATTAAACAATGATTTTCATGACAAAGGACTTCAGGGAATGAAGGACAATGATCCTGGAAACACACGAGGTTAGCCTAAGGAACGCCCCAGCTCACTGCCTGGAGAGAATTTCCAGGCCCCGACATGGGGAGAAGGGATGGCAGCTTAGTGCACCAGACTCCCCAAGTGGAGGTGATGAAGCTGAGAGTCTGGGGAAACCAATGTGGGCAGAGATCACAGATCAGAACCGTGGAGAGGAGAGAGTGGGACACAGAGAAAAGGACCCTGGAGATCTGAGGAGGAGCCCCTCAGGTATTCAGCAGAGGAATGAACAGTGCCCATCTGTGAGAAACCACCTGAGACCAGGAGAAACCATCTGAAAAGACTACAGGAAACCGTGACTGGTGCTCACTCAGTCCCAGGAATTCTATCTATTCTCATGAGCCAGGCTGGAAAAACTCCTAGGTACCAGCAGAATGAACAGGGTAGTCAGCAAGGTCTGGCCTCCAAGGCAGGAAATAATCAGCCCTAGCCCCAGGGCCCCTCTGGATGCACCTAACACATCATGAGAAGCAAGAGCACAGAAGGATCTCTGGAAAACTCTCAATATTTGGAAACTAAGTCACACGGATCTAAATAACCCTTGGATCAAAGAGGTAATGAAAAGAGAAAATAACAAAGTATTTTGAACTGAAAGAAAATGAAAATGTTAAGACCAGCAGACATTTTAGGGAACTGACAAGCTGATTCTAGAATTTATGTAGAAAGAAGGGTGAAAACTCAAACCAGATGGAACCACACAATTGTGACCTTTAACCACGCAGCAAAGAGAGGCAACAGTTGGGCTTGAAGCAAGGGGGTGGCATCATGAGACCTGAATGTTTACAAATAGGCAATAATTACAGTTGCTGTGCAGACCGAGGTTCTGCCAGGTGGAGTGGCAGGGAAAGAAGTCCTGAGAGTATTTCAGTGACTCTAGGAGGAAAATGATGCTGACCTGACCGTGGGTGGGGGCACAGGAAAGAAGAGTCAACAGAAGGTACAGTGAGTGAGAAGGATCATAGGCCTGTGGCTCAGAGTATACACTCACGTTCATGCCCTTTTAACGCAAAACAAACTTCTGGGATGCACAGCACTGTAGCATATCCCTGGCTCTAGAGCAGACTGACAAGGTGTGCATATATCACTCCTCGACACACAGACAGGCTTTCCGTTAACATTTACACTGCGGGCCTACCTTTACGCCCCACGTCGAGAGGTTCTACTTCCAACGGGAATTCGTAGAGTAAAGCCCATCGCCATCCTCAGAAACAGTCTCAGACGACTGAGTTAAGTCATCCAGGTCATTCACGTAATTAATTTGTTCTTTGACCTACACGTAAACAATACTGTTTCACAATGTCCTTAAAATATGTATAAATATACCAAGTGTACAGAGGTGATAAAACTCTGTACAAAACAAAAACAGACATTTCTTAAAAGAAGAGATTTTTATCAAAAGCATAACTTTAGCAACAGTGTTTCTGAATGATGTGTTCAAGGTAAACTTCTCTACAACAAAGGAAGATTTCCTATTTTACCACTACTCCTGTGACAGAGCATTTTCGACAAGGATAATGTTTTTGAAAGTTCATTTTTTTACTATACCTTCTTCTTTCCATACGGTGTTTTCCTTGCAGGCCTAAAAGAACAAATGATTCTTTTCAGGCTAATATTAAATATTCAAAAATACAAACAATACCTAAACTTTTTCATATAAACTCTTTGCATTGGCAAGTAATTGTCTATAAAGGATGCAGAAATAAATAAGAGCAGCATTAAAGGACACAGAAAATATATCAGTAATATTAATAAAGTATTAAAGTTAGATCCAAGGAAAAGGAAAAACATAAAGTTACTTGCGTTGTATGATAGGAAACTATACCAGTGTTTTTGCACCTGTCCTTTTCCAGAAGAGCTAACTTTTATGGCAATACAACCTATCTGGGAGGTATTCCTTCAGTCCTTCTAAGAAAGAAACCCATTTGAATAACCAAGCTATTAGCTTTTGAGGACGTCGTATGCATCAGCCATGCATTATTAGAAGCACTTGCCATGTCCTAAAGGCATTTTCATCCCCACAGTCATTCTGGGAGATGGGTACAGGAAGAAATGGAGCACACAAAGGCTGAGGAACGTGCCCAGGCCCACTCAGCATGTCACCAACAGACCCAGAATTCAAACCCAGGAAGTCTGGCTTCAACACGGCTCTTCCAAAATATGCTGAGAAAGTAATATTCAAAAAGCCTTTTTAAGTAATATGATAGCAAATGAATCTATAGGATTTTTTCAGATCTAGCTATAGCTATAAATAATGATTTCTGAATCTTAAAACATATTTCTCAAAAATTAAAGACTTCAGAGGTAGGCAAGCCTGCAAATCTACTGTCAATACAGTTTTGTTTTCTGTAAAGAAATTCATCAATAGGCCTTCATTCACCCATTCTGCTGTTTCTTCATGCATCTGACATAGATGTATTGAGCACACAATATGTGTTAATGACACACTTAGTAAAGGAAGCACGGGTTCTGTCATTTAGATCTTTGTCATGCAAAAGGAATAATTTGTGAAAGACTGCTAATAATGTTTTTCTATTGAATATAAACAAAATCTTCCCCTTTTCCCTGGAATCTATAAACAACTATGAAGTTAATATGATGTGATGTTTCAGAGCACCTTACAAAATCATAGCTACTCACCATGTTACTATCAACTAGAATCATCAAGGAATGACCATATCCTATTCAGTATAGCCTAAGTGTGTGTAAATTCACAATTATGTAATTTTTGAAAATCTATATATGATAGAATTAACTTAAGCAATCATCTGCATATTCCATTACATAGGAATACTACACTTCAGAACCAATGAACAAGCCCTTACCATAAAACTATACATGAACAGAAGTATTACGTACAATTAGTTTACTGTAATAGTTTAAAGATAATGTCATACAATCAATAAGCTTTCTAGTATTGGAAAAGCAAACAAGACTAAACTAAATAAACATGCCCTCTGCTGGCTCATTTCCAAGAGCATACATACTCGAGAAGCTCCCTTCTTAACATAAAACAAGAAACACCTGTGAACTCCACATTCCTCTTCAGTTACCATCCAGTTCTTCATTGCCTGTCCCAATAATATTCCCTACTGAATGTTTTCGTGTATTCGTTACAGTCCAGCTTCCAAGGGGACTATTTACTGAAATGACTTCCGGCCAAAGGCACTGGTCCTCACCTCAACCTTTCAGCAGGGTTCGTCCACTAGAGTTGAGCAATCTCTTGTCTTGGCCTGAGCACTGTATAATGCTGCTGTATTTCCAGAAGAAGTATTCAGTGCTAACATTTCTTCCCCTACAAACAAGGAATCTGGAGAATGTACCTGTCATCACCCTGATCCACTTCCCTTAAAATGCCGCCATCATTCACGTGCAGCAGACCACCAGTCAGTGAATCGGTCTTTTCAAATATTGGTGCAATCACACGTTCTTCCGGTGTCCATTTGTCATCGTTCTTTTTCTTTACTCCCTTCCTGTGCACACCAGGATCGCTACTTTAAAAAGTCCACAAAAAAGCCAATGTTTTCTAATAATTCAACTGATAAAGAATAAAAAAACAATTCTTATAAAATTCCAACTCTTACCCATCTTATTAATTCACAAAACAGTTATAGAGTACCAACCATATGCAAGAAAACAAATTCCTCCTTCAAACACAGATATGATTATGATACAATATGATATATAAAAGTTGACATATGAAAGTGATAAGTGAAATAAGGAAGGATTTGCAGAAGAAGTGAAGAGAGGAGGTCATGAGAAACAGAAAAGGGAGAAAATCATTCTACTTGGAGATTCGAGTGTGAGCACAAACATCAGGCACAGGGCATCTGGGTTGTTTCCAAGGAACCTGGAAGGAAGAGCACAAAATACATGGAAGAAAGGAGAGAGATGCATCTGGAAAGACACTGAGAAGAACCTCAAGGGCTACACTGCAAACCTGGAGTCCCCTGGCTAAGCGCCTTGACTCTTAGACATGGGAGCCATAAGTAGATTTACACTATATTTTTTTATTTTGCTACTAAATATAATAATGGTGAATTTAGGGACTTCCCTGGTGGTCCAGTGCTTAGGAGTCCACCTGCCAATAAGGGGGCAGGCGTTCCAGTCCTGGTCAGGGGAGATCCTGCGTGCCATGGGGCAACTAAACCATGCTCCATGGCTACTGAGGCCAGCACCCGAGAGCCCACGCTCAGCATCAAGAGAAGCCACCACACTGAGAAGCCCAAGCACTGCGGCGGCAAAGACCCAGGGCAGCCAAAAATAAATGAAAAAGAGAATTCACAGAAAAAAGCCACACTTAATTTAGGTGGTATTTTAAGTGACATGAGGCACATATACCATGAAAGAAGAAACCAAGGAAATATTTGGCCAGGGGAGGAGAGCTCACTTTTAAACCACCCGCATGATGCGGCGACAGCAGCCTCATGGCTGAAAGACCGACGCCTCATGGGGTCTCCCGCCACCATCAGCAATCTGGCCTCCTCCATGGACACACTCAAAGTGCTAGGAGAGAAAAGCCTGCCAGCCAAGGGACTCTTTCCAGAAAAGCTGTCTTTCAGAAATGAAAGAGAAATAAAAACCGTCCCAGACAAAGCAAACCTGAGGAGCTCATCACCACTAGTCCCGCCTCGTGAGAAACGCTGAGAGGAGCCCTCAGACTGAAATGAAAGGATGCTCATTAGTGACAAAACACATTTAAATATACAACACACTGAGTAAGGCAAATAAGCAGTCAAATCCAGAATACTCTAATATGTACCATGGTGGCATGTTAACAAAGGAACTCTAGTAATAAGGCTAAAGGACAAGAGTATTAAAAATAACCATATCTCTAGTAAAATATAAAATCTGTACATCACAAACATTAGCTCAAGTTAGAAATTATTTTATAGGAACATAAGAAGGGACGTGCTGCTAAATATTGATACAGGATTACCTATCAGAACCCTCATTCTGCATAGCAGGAAACTCCTGGTTGCTGTTTCCTCCACGCTTTCTCTGCTGAAACAATCCACTCTCATCAGCAGCATCGCATACGTTCTCTGATACTTCCACTTCACTGCTTTTGTGCTTCTTTTCTTCTTCAACCTTTAATGGAAGTTTGACACTAAGAATAATTGCTGTGTATTGATTATAAAGATCTTTGTTTTCAATTTTATTATTTGACTCAGTGCTCGCCCTGAACTTAAGTGATAAAAATATTTTTGTGTTTATTTTAATTTTATCACTTACAAGTCACTGAAATCTTTGTAAAATCTGCTCCTTTCTGTTTGAGGAAAAGAATCAAAATTCCCAAAATTTCAAAAATGGCGTTCTTAATAAGATGCAATTATTCATATTGTCTTCCCCATCTGACTGGCAGAGACAGAGAAATAAAAAGACAAAGACACAAAATCTGTCCTCTTTGGTCTTTACCACCTGGATTTTCCATTAAACAGCCGGATGGAGAGGATGTGACACCTTCGTGCCTCAGAAAGGAAACATTCTTCTCTGCACTAAAGCTATTCTTTCCCCTCTGCCTTTTATAATTCTTTTTTCACTTGGATCTGGGAGATAGCAAAAAAGTGATGGTGTTCACTAAATTAAATGAACCAGAGTTTACCAAAACACAAGGAGCAGAATGAAACTGAGGAGTTGTTAGTTAGTGTGGAATTCTGGAATATAAGTAATGCTTCCAAATTCCACATGCAATAACTGTCAAACCTTACAGCTAGAGGGTATAGATATAATTACCTAGTAGAGAAGGAAATGGCAACCCACTCCAGTGTTCTTGCCTGGAGAATCCTAGGGATGGGGGAGCCTGCTGGGCTGCCATCTATGGGGTCGCACAGAGTCAGACACGACTGAAGCGACTTAGCAGTAGCAGCAGCAGCATTGCCCCACTATTTACCAAAAACAGCAATAAATCAAAAAATGTTCAAGGTTTTGTTTAAGGCCCCTAAACTGGCACTCCCTAGCATTTTATGGCACCAAAAGAGATGATACAATTCTGGAACATTGAATGTTATGTATTACCAAATGAATTCATCAGATTAATCAGGTAAGTTAAAAGCATGACTTTGGCACAGTAACTCAATGTCTTAGTTGTGGGTAGGGATCATCTCTTTTTTTTTTTTAACAGGAGAACACATAGAGAGTTTTTTTTTTTTTTTTTTTTTTGTTTTTTTTTGTCTTTTTGTCTGTTGTTCAAACTCAGTCAAAGCACCTCTTACACAAAAGAGCAAAAACAATTTTTCAAAACCTATTACTGAAGAAGAAAAATCTCACAGCATCTCAGAACTCAGTCTTCTCCTTTGTAGGTAAACACTTAATTTTTTTTTTTTTTTTTTTTTTTTTTTTTTTTGCTCAGGGTTTATACTACCTATGGGCTTCCCTGGTGGCTCAAACATTAAAGAATCCACCTTCAATACAGGAGACCTGGGTTTGATCCCTGGGTTAGGAAGATCCCCTGGAGAAGGGAACAGCTAGCCACTCTGGTATTCTTTCTGGCCTGGGGAATTCCATGGACAGAGGAGCCTGGCAGGCTACAGTCCAAGGGTTTGCAAAGAGTTGGACCTGACTGAGCAACTTTCACACACACACACACACACACACACACACACAACCTATGTAACAAAATCACACATGTCAAAACTTCTACATTTTAGTAAACAACATAATGGAAAGGTCTGTCTCAAAAGAAACATTTGAGAGTGCTGATTAAAGCATATGTGGGAGCACATGTATTTGTTATTAAAAAGATCCTGAAGTGGCCATGCTGGAAATCTAAGTGCCCAGCGATTGCAGAAAGCAGAGAAGATCACACGTATTCAACCACAATGAAGAGATTAGAGGGAACACATGTTCATGTCCCATCTCTCAGTGAGTGCTTTCTTCCCATTCTATGGAAATATAACATATTTAACCCAACAGAGTTAAAGGGGAAAAAAAGGCACAAAACCCTAGCTGATTATTCTTCTTAAGCAATTTCCTTGGTGCTTATTCTGGCTCAGAAGACCACGTGGTACATAGCTAAATGAGTTTCCCAGTCCATATGAAGACTGCTGCTACTGCTAAGTCGCTTCAGTCATGTACGACTCTGTGACCCCATAGACGGCAGCCACCAGGCTCCCCCATCCCTGGGATTCTCCAGGCAAGACCACTGGAGTGGGTTGCCATTTCCTTCTCCAATGCATGAAAGTGAAAAGTGAAAGTGAAGTCACTCAGTCATTCCGACTCTTAGCGACCCCATGGACTGCAGCCTACCAGGCTCCTCAGTCCATGGGATTTTCCAGGCAAGAGTACTGGAGTGGGGTGCCATTGCCTTCTCCAATATGAAGACTGATGGAGAACAATTAGATATTAGAATTGACTGAAGGACAAAAGCCATGAAAATAGTTTCCTGAATTCCTGTTATTGAGATAATAATCGATTTCTACACAATTACCTCTTTGGATGACCCCACTTTATTCATTAGTAGAAAATCAAAAGGGACCAAATCATCAAGAAAGAGAAAAACCAAAACAAGAATAAATGAGCCTGCATCTCTTTTGGAAGTTGAATTTTCTCTTTTTCCAGAGCCAGCAACTCTACTTGTAACATGTCTATTTCCTTCTTAAACCTCTGTATATCCTTCTCTAATCCTTCATTTACATACACTGCAGATGCGCCATGACTATTAGGTGGAGAAGAATTCCCATTTTCTAATTCGGGTTCCATGCTTTTATTGTCACTAGCACTGCAATTATCCGCATGCAGTGGCTTCTGGAACCAGTCCTGTATTGCTTTATTCTTCAGATCAGCATTCTAACAACAGCAAGGGGAACGTGAATTTTTATTTGAATTATATGTTTCATCTTACCAGGGTAGACAAGCCACAGACTAGACTGACATGCCTGTCCCGTGTCTAATTTCTGATTAGTGGGATCTTGCCTCATATTTTGTGACATTTGCATATCAATCTCTTGGTCTTTCACTTCGAATGTAACTACTGGCTCCCCTACTTTTTTATTTTCTGTATCATTATAAAAACTCTGCTCAATTTTCATAAACACATGTTCAATGTCTAGTTGATAATTTTCAAAGTCTACTTTATTTTCAGGGAAATGAAGCTTTGAAGATGAACGACAAGTCTATCCAAGGGACCCAGAATTTACAGACCACAGAAAAACATTTTTGAGACTGGGTTCTTTTTGTTCAGGAAATGCTTGGAATACTAGTGAGACAGATACTCCAAATGCATCTTTTTCTTCACAATCAGGTATATTATTTGTGAGATTAGGAGATATTTCCTTTTGGTTTGTTCCTTCTTAAGGCTTATCACATAGTGGATCTTCCTCATGAGAAGCAGTAATTTGGTATTCCTCACAAAATTTCACTGAACTTCCACTTTAACTCATTTGTGATGGGTTTTAACTTATCTTTCCATTCTAATTTGCCTTGTTTGATACACTTTTTCTTATACAGCACTACACCAGAAATTGAAATTTACAGTTTTACATACCTGTGCATGGTTATTCTCATCTTCATCAAGTTTTCCTTGTTTTTCCTCTGTTATCATTTCCAAGTCTAGTTCTCTTGACAGATCTGCATGTTTAGTTAAAATTACTTAGAATGTTTAGATAAAAGACATAATCCTCATTTAAAACATAGATCTAAAATATTGTATGAAATGACAGATTAAATCAATCTTAATCTTCAGCTGAATATTTACTTCTTTAAGAACTACTTCCAATGACCTAAAAACTTCAACAAACCATTTGGGAAATACCAGATGTCACCAGGTTACAGGCACACAAACAGCTCAAAGATTCAGTCACAGATTGATCCAAACATCAGTGAACAAAACAATCAGAAACCAAACAAAATACAGGACAGACATATAAAGTCACCATATATTCTCTTCTCTACTTCATAACAGACCTTTTTAACAATGTGCCAAGCATCAACTGCAACATTATTCATGGTTTACAAAATTCCTCTTACTTTTTAGCTTTTATCAGTTCCTTCATCTGAAAGGCTTCCCTCTACTCTTCTGACAAATTACTTTTCATCTTTTAAGGCTCAACCTGCTTTGTGAAGTTGTCTTTAATTACTGCCATCTTTCCCCTGATAAAGAGGTATGCCTTTCCTTGTAGCTACCTTAGTACTTTAAAGATTTTTCTAGTGTATCTTTCTAGATTTTCCTAGTGATAGATATAGATCTGGACTGTAAATTATTTCTTTACATGTCTCTCCTCTTGGCTCCTAGACTGCAGAGGACAAGCTCTTAAAAGTCACCTCAGTATATACAGCATTTTTTTAATTTATTTTTTTATTGAAGGATAACTGCTTTACAGAATTTTGTTGTTTTCTGCCAAACCCTCAACATGAATGAGCCATAGGTACACATATATCGCCCCTTTTGAACCTCCTTCTCATCTCCCTCCCCATCCCACCCCTCTAGGTTGATACAGAGCCCCAGTTTCTCTTATTCAATCATTATTTCTCAGGTTTCCACTCAGTACTAGACACTGGAGTTTAACGAAAAATGTAGAAAAAGGTGTCAGGGATGGCTTTTCTAGAGATAATGCCTGAGTGCAGACTTACACAGTTCAAGGGAACAGAGGGCACGAGAGGGAGAGCATTTCAGGCTGTAGCAAGATGGGGAGAGAAGCACACACACCACAGGGTAGATATCTGTCCAAAGTGAAGGGATGGGACTGATGAAGGTCATGGCATCCGGTCCCATCACTTTGTGGCAAAGAGATAGGAAACAATGAGAACAGAAACAGACTTTATTCTCTTGGGCTCCAAAAGAAATGCAGATGGTGACTGCAGTCGTGAAATTAAAGGACACCTGCTCATTGGAAGAAAAAAAGGTATGACAGACTTAGCGTATCAAAAAGCAGAGACGTTACTTTGCTGACAAAGGTCCGTCTAGTCAAAGCAAAGGCTTTTACAGTAGTCATGTATGGATGTGAGAGTTGGACCAAAAAGAAGACTGAGCACCAAAGAACTGATGCTTTTCAACTGTGGTGTTCGAAAAGACTCATGACAGTCCCTTGGACTGCAAGGAGATCCAACCAGTCAATCCTAAACAAAATCAGTTCTGAACATTCATTGGAAAGCCTGACGCTGGCACTGAAGCTCCATTACTTTGGCCACTGGATTCGAAGAGCTGACTCATTAGAAACCTGATGCTGGGAAAGGTTGAAGTCGGGAGGAAAGGGGATGACAGAGGATGAGATGTTTGGATGGCATCACCGACTCCATGAACGTGAGTTGAGCAAGCGCTGGGAGATGGTGAAGGACAGGGAAGCCTGGTGTGCTGCGGTCCATGGGGCCGCATAGAATCAGACAGGACTGAGCGACTGAACAACAACAGGGACAAGTGACGAGGGCGCCAGCAGCAGTTCAGAATTCTAGAGCAAAGGACTGAAAGGGCTAGAGACAGAGGGTCAGGCAGAAGTCAGACTGTGAGAGCATCAGTGGTGCTTTAAGAGGTCTAGACATTAACGTGACTCAGAGTGCCTCATGGTCACGTGTGCTTTTGAGATTGGTGACTCTAAACACCATGGGAGGGAGGAATCTGAAAGGCACACGAATAACCGGAGGAAGACGAATCTGAAGGCATTAATACTGGGAACAAAAAGGTGACACAGGCCTGAACTGAGGGAGTGTTTACAGAAATATTTAGGATATAAAACTTTCAGGGTACAGTATAGAATAAATCTTTAAGAAACCAATGAATGTACAAATCCAGGGACCCTGAAGGAGTAGGTACTGCTCGTTGTTTTATAAAATGTATTGACTGAGAAGAAAATGATCAACATGAACTGACTGAAGTGGCTTCTATCTATTTTGTAGTTTTCCTATTTCACATCGTCCAGTGTTGAAGGGACTCATGTAGGCATTTTATTTGAATTTGTTTTTCCTGGACCTACCAAGCTCATGGAAAAACAAGAGCAAAGACTCAGTTGTATAGATTAAAAGAAAAAAAGACAAACATGTTGAGTTTAGAGCCTGTAGTCACTATTCTAGGAGATAACTGAGAATATTCTGTAAATGCAAGGTGAGGATAGAAAAGAAAAAAGTACAGGAATGAAAAAAGAAACAGTGGATGATTTCTTACCATAGCCCTGACTGTATGACTGATTAAGGGCACTAAATTAATTAGTATTTATGGACAACACATTATTAGATGTGGTTACTCAATAGACTGGGCGTCCTAGTAGAATCAGAATTGACTTGCTATATACTGCTTTTCAATGATACAGCACTCCTTTATACCAACCTCCCTTGTGAACTCTTAATTCATTACAAATACTAAAACAAGTCGATATACTATGTGGACACAGCTGAGAAGGAGGTACTAGGTAGCAAATTTCCCATGACTCCCATTCCCACTGGGAAAGCCAATTCTAAAAAATACAAAGTCACAGAAAACACAAGAAATATTTTAGTATTTGGTATCAGAGTTGCTTTTGCAGTTATACTGAATATAATCATAACTAATGCTTATGAATTGACAGCCATATAAAAACATTGCTACAAAGTTCCCATTTTGAGAAGGCAGTCTCTAGATGGCTACCTAGTCTCCCAACTAGTCCCAGAGTTCTAAACATAATCCTGCTACCCACTCTCAGGTATATGCTAAATACCAGCCTGAACGAACTTACTTTTTCCTAACTCTCTTTGTTATTTATTGTATTACTATGACCAGAGGGAGAATGCAAACACCTTGCTAAGAGGTACTGATTGGCTGCAGGTTGCATAAAAGTAGTCAGCACAAGGTAGACTTTGCCTCAAAATCTAATTTGGAACCATCAGAAGGACGATAAGGCTGTGCCCAGGTGGCCCAAAGCTGAGTGTTCTGGGCTTCTGCATTACCTTCTTTGCTTCCTGTTTCCTGGCAGCTCCAACTTGCATAGCTGACTGAGTAAGTAATTCCCTACTGGGAACACCACTGCAGTTTTCATCTTTGAACTCCTGGAGTCTACCCAAACTCATGTCTATTGTGTCAGTGATTCCATCCAACCATCTCATCCTCTGTTGTTCCCTTCTCCTCCTGCCCTCAATCTTTCCCAACATCAGGGTCTTTTCAAATGAGTCAGCTCTTCACATCAGGTGGCCAAAATATTGAGTTTCAGCTTCAACATCAGTCCTTCCAATGAACACCCAGGACTGATTTCCTTTAGGATGGACTGGTTGGATCTCCTTGCAGTCCAAGGGACTCTCAAGAGTCTTCTCCAACACTACAGTTCAAAAGCATCAATTCTTCTGCGTTCAGCTTTCTTTATACTCCAACTCTTAACACCCATACAGGACTATTTTTCAACATACAAATATATTATTAAGAAAATGTATATCTACCTTATTTTACACTTAATTATGCCTTATAATACTGTGTGCTCTAGAGACCATGGTTTTAAAAACACTTTTAATGAATGCTACTACTTTAATTAATGTTACAAACCTAGACAACATAAAAGCAAAGACATCACTTTGCTGACAAAGGTCCATACAGCCAAAGCCATGGTTTCTTCATTAGTCATGTACAGATGTGAGAGTTGGACCATAAAGAAGGCTGAGCACCAAAGAATTGATGCTTTCAAAGAGTGGTGCTAGAGAAGACATCTGAGAGTCCCTTGGACACCAAAGAGATCAAACCAGTCAATCCTAAGAGAAATCAATGCTGAATATTCACTGGAAGAACTGATGCTGAAACTAAAGCTCCAATACTTTGGGCACCTGATGTGAAGAGCTGAATCACTGGAAAAGACCCTGATGCTGGGAAAGATTGAGGGCAGGAGGAGAAGGGAATGGCAGAGGATGAGATGGTGGGATAGCATCGCTGATGAATGGATATGAACTCGGGCAAACTCCGGGAGACGATGAGGCACAGGGAGGCCTAGCGTGCTGCAGTCCATGGGCTCACAAAGAGTTGGACCCAACTTAGCAACTGAACACCACCACCAATGACAACTTCTTTAATTACAATGAGGTGTCTTTCCTCAAATTATCAATATCTTCAGAACTCATTTTTTAAGCCCTGGATAGACATCATAAACTTATATGAGACATGATAGTCTTGTGGGTGACTAATTGTTTCCACGTGAAAATAGGATAAGTCTAGGACCACACTGGATCTAAAGAGCACAGAGCACCATGAAGGAAGAATGAACGAAACACAGAAATATTTGCTTAAAAAAAAAAAAGGAACTCTCAGGTCTAAATTTCTTAAGAGAAATCAAAGAAACAAGCAAGAAATGTAAAAATGAAACTTTAAACCCATGTCAACACAAGGGTCCCTTTATCATTTCACATCCAACCATGCCAATGGTTTAAAATGGTGGTTCTGTAGTGTGCCCTGAGAATCCCTGAAGTCCAGAGACCCACTGGGCCAGGGGATCCAAGAGGTCAAAACTCTTTTCACAACAACTCTAAACGTTTCTTCCATGCTCAATTATGTTCTGAGTGCACACAGGAGTTCTCCAGAGACAGGATATGTGATATCAGAACTCCAATGACTAATGGAATTAGCCATTATGATTGTGTGTGCCTGTATTTTTACGTTTTTTAGTTTTATTTTCCAGGAGTCTCTGGCTGAGGCAAGGGTTGGCGGTGGCCTGCTGCAGGGTCAGGGGCACTGAGTGCAGCAGTGCATGCATGGGACCTGTTGAAGGAGGTGCCATTATCTTCATTACCTCCACCATAGTTTGGCCTCAGGTCAAAAAACAGGGAGGGAACACAGCCCCACCCATCAACAGAAAGTCTGATTAAAGATTTACTGAGCATGGCCCAGCCCATCAGAACAAGACCCAGTTTCCCCCTCAGTCAGTCTCTCCCATCAGGAAGTTTCCATAAGCCTCTTTTCCTTATCCATCAGAGGGCAGACAGACTGAAAACCACAATCACAGAAAACTAACCAAACTGATCACATGGACCATAGACTTGTCTAACTCAAGTGGAATTATGAGCAAGCCATGCCGTGAAGGGCCATCCAAGACAGACGGGTCATGCTGGAACGTTCTGACAAAACATGGTCCACTGGAGAAGGGAATGGCAAACCACTTCAGTATTTTTGCCTTGAGAACCCCATGAACAGTATGAAAAGGCAAAAAGATAGGACACTGAAAAATGAACTCCCCAGGTCAGTAGGTGTCCAATATGCTATTAGAGATCGGTGGGGAAATAAATCCAGAAAGAATGAAGAGATCGAGCCAAAGCAAAAACAACACCTAGCTGTGGATGTGACTGATGATGGGAGTCCAGTCCAAGGCTGTAAAGAGCAATACTGCATAGGAACCTGGAATGTTAGGTCCATGAATCAAGGCAAATTGGAAGCGGTCAAGCAGGAGATGGCAAGAGTGAACATCAACATTTTGGGAATCAGTGAACTAAAATGGACTGGTTTGTGGTTTAGTCCGTAAGTCCTGTCCGATGCTTCTGAGCCCATGGGCTATTTGTAGCTTGCCAGACTCCTCTGGTGATAGGATTTTCCAAGCAAGAATGCTGGAGTGGGTTGCCATTTCCTTCCCCAGGAGATCTTCCTGACCCAGGATTCAAACTTGGGTCTCCTGCATGGCAGGTAGATTCTTTACCGACTGAGCTACCAGGGAAGCCCCCAAATGGACTGAATGGGTGAATTTAACTTAGAAGACCATTATGTCTACTACTGTGGGCAAGAATCCCTTAGAGGAAATGGTGTAGCCATCACAGTCAACAAGAGTCCCAAATGCGTACTTGGATGCAATCTCAAAAATGACAGAATGATCTCTGTTCGTTTCCAAGGCAAACCATTCAATATCACAGTAATGCAAGTCTATGCTCTGACCAGTAACACTGAACAAGCTGAAGTTGAATGGTTCTATGATGACCTACAAGACCTTCTAGAACTAACACCAAAAAAATGTTCTTTTCAATATAGGGGACTCAAATGTACAAGTAGGAATTCACGAGATACCTGGAGTAACAGGTAAATTTGGCCTTGGAGTACAGAATGAAGCAGGACAAAGGTGAACAGAGCTTTGCCAAGAGAACGTACTTGTCATAGCAAACACCCTCTTCCAACAACACAAGAGAAGACTCTACACATGGACATCACCAGATGGTCAGACTGATTCTATTCTTTGCAGCCTATTCTATTCTATTCTTTGGAGACGCTCTATACAGTCAGCAAAAACAAGACCAGGAGCTGACTGTGGCTTAGATCATGAACTCCTTATTGCCAAACTCAGACTTAAATTGAAGAAAGTAGGGAAAACCACTAGACCATCCATCTATGACCTAAATCAAATCCCTTAGGATTATACAGTGGGTGTGGCAAATAGATTCAAAGGATTAGTTTTGATAGACAGAATGCCTGAAGATCTATGGATGGAGATTCCTGACATTGTACAGAATGCAGTGATCAAGACCATCCCAGAGAAAAAGAAATGCAAAAAGGCAAAATGGTTGTCTGACAAGGCCTTACAAATAGCTGAGAAAAGAAGAGAAGCTAAAGGCAAGGGAGAACAGGAAAGATATACCCATTTGAATGCAGAGTTCCAAAGAATAGCAAGGAGAGATAAGGAAACCTTTCTCCGTGATCAGTGCAAAGAAATAGAGGAAAATAATAGAACGGGAAAGACTAGAGATCTCCTCAAGAAAGTAAGAGATACCAAGGGACCATTTCATGCAAAAATGGGCACAATAAAGGAAAGAAATAGTATGGACCTAACAGATGCAGACGGAGAAGGCAATGGCACCCCACTCCAGTACTCTTGCCTGGAAAATCCCATGGATGGAGGAGCCTGGTGGGCTACAGTCCATTGGGTCGCACAGAGTCGGACAGGACTGAGTGACTTCACTTTCACTTTTCACTTTCATGCACTGGAGAAGGAAATGGCAAACCACTCCAGTGTTCTTGCGTGGAGAATCCCAGGGATGGGGAGCCTGGTGGGCTGCCGTCTGTGGGGTCACACAGAGTCGGACACAACTGAAGCGACTTAGCAGCAGCAGCAACTACAGATGCAGAAGATATTAAGAAGAGGGGGTAGGAACACACACAAAAAAACTATATAGAAAAGATCTTCATGATCCAGATAAGCACGATGGTGTGATCCTTTACTTAGAGCCAGACATCCTGGAATGTGAAGTCAAGTGGGTCTTAGGAAGCATCACTATGAATAAAGCTAGTGGAGGTGATAGAATTGCAGTTGAGCTATTTCAAATCCTAACAGATGATGCTATGAAAGTGCTGCACTCAATATGCCAGCAAATCTGGAAATCTCAGCAGTGGCTACAGGACTGGAAATGGTCAGTTTTCATTCCAATCCCAACGAAAGGCAATGCCAAAGAATGCTCAAACTACCGCACAACTGCACTCATCTCACACGCTAGCAAAGTAATACTCAAAATTCTCCAGGCCATCCCTCCATAGCACATGAAACGTGAACTTCCAGATATTCAAGCTGGATTTAGAAAAGGCAGAGGAACCAGAGATCAAACTGACAACATCCACTGGATCATCAAAAAAGCAAGAGTTCCAGAAAAACATCTACTTCTGCTTTATTGACCACCCCAAAGCTTTTAACTCTGTGGATCACAACAAACTGGAAAATTCTTAAAGAGATGAGAATACCAGACCACCTGACCTACCTCCTGAGAAATCTGTATGCAGGGCAAGAAGCAACAGTTAGAACTGGACATGGAACAACAGACTGATTCCAAATAGGGAAAGGAGTACGTCAAGGCTGTATATTGTCACCCTGCTTATTTAACTTATACACAGAGTACATCATGCAAAATTCCAGGCTGGGTGAAGCACAAGCTGAAATCAAGATAGCCGGGAGAAATATCAATAACCACAGATATACAGATAACACCACCCTTATAGTAGAAATTGAAGAAGAACTAAAGAGCCTTTGGATGAAAGTGAAAGAGGAGAGTGAAAAGTTGGTTTAAAACTCAACATTCAAAAAACTAAGCAATGCATCCAGTCCCATTCCTTCGTGGCAAATAGATGGGGAAAGAATGGAAACAGTGACAGGCTTTATTTTGGGGGTCTCCAAAATCATTGCAGATGGTGACTGCACCCATGAAATTAAAAGACCCTTGGTCCTTGGAAGAAAAGCTATGACCAACCTTGACAGCATATTAAAAAGCAGACACATTACTTTGCCAACATTGGTCTGTCTCATCAAAGCTATGGTTTTTCCAGTGGTCATGTATATATGTGAGAGTTGGACTGTACAGAAAACTGCACACCAAAGAATTGATGCTTTTGAAGTGTAGTGTTGGAGAAGACTCTTGAGAGTCCCTTGGGCTACAAGGAGATCCAACCAGTCCATCCAAAGGGAATTCAGTCCTGATGCTGAAGCTGAAACTGCAATACTTTGGGCACCTGATGTGAAGAACTGACTCACTGGAAAAGACCCTGATGCTGGCAAAGACTGAAGGCAGGAGGAAAAGGGGAAGACAAAGGATGAGATGGTTGGATGGCATCACCCAGTCGATGGACTTGAGTCTGAGTAAACTCCAGGAGTTCTGATAGACAGCGAAGCCTGGTGTGCTGTAGTCCATGGGGTTGCAAAGAGTCGGACATGACTGAGCGACTGAACTCAACTGAACTTCCATATAGTAAACATCAACAGACAGAAACAAAAGTTCCTTGGAATTCTCAATAATTTTTAGAAGTATAATAGGACCCTAAAGCCAACAACTGTCAGAATCACTGTTTCAAAAGATTATGTCTATCAAATAGTCATTAAAGTATGATTACTTCCCCTACTTCTAATAATCAAAGACACCACAAACACACACACACACAAATGCACACACACACAAATGCACACACACACATAGTCTGCTAATGAAAATATCTGATTGGCCTACATTCATCTGTGTAACAACATTATAATGAAATAATTACAAGCTGAAATACAACTGACATATTAGCAAGTGAAGTTTTACTCAAGGGAAAGGTTAGAGTTCAAACAAGCATTTGGGGCACTGGAAAAAACTTAGAGTCTAAAATTTAATCTCTAAGATTTCCTGAGAATTATAGAGATTCCAAACTGAGAACTTCAGAGTGTCAAAATGTATACAGAAACATCTTGAGTTGAAGCTTATATTTTAAAAATTCTTGTTCTTATGCTTGTATCTTTTGTTTCAAATCACAGGTATCAACAATAACATTTGCCTTATGTATGTCCAATTCTTCAATTAAATTTGCAAAGAAAATGTTAAAAGCATGAAGACTGAGCATTTCAAATAGTTCAGTGTCCCTCTTTCCAGAGTTAACTGTGTACTGCAAAATTTACCTGAAATGGATGTTTGGAAATCCTTCATTCTGACTGTGTTATTAGGAACAGAATCTTTCATTCTGACTGCTGGCTGAATGGGGTTTGGAAACAAGTTGATTACTAAATAATGTACATAGGAGACAATCCACAGTTCAGATAAAATTATAAAAGTTTTTACCTTCACGTTAGGATATTTCCCAGGAGACTCTAAGAGGAAAAAGGGACACAGAGTTAATTACATGTAAACATGAAAGCCAGCTGTACATTCATGCAGAGTTAGTACCGAGCAGAATCCTCGCGCTCAGCCTTGGCACTGAATACATTCCGTTTTAGTGTCTTGTTTTTAGGGGGATCTTAGGACACTGGTAAGACAGACATAGGAATCCACTAAAGATAGTGAAGAAAAAATAGGAATACAGGTTCACCAAAACATGCAGTTAAGATTTCAAAAGTAACATTACGTTTTCAATGGCTTTATAAAACATTAAAGTGCACACAGACCAATGTGAACGTGCTGACTGATGAGGAGAAAGTGGATCTGAATCAGAGGAGCAAGTCATGAACCCAAGAACATAAACGTGAAAGCTGATGGTAAAATGCAACAGCACATCTTGAATGCAACACAGCAGTTATCATTTCCACCATTATGCGATAAGTATTTATCATGTTCTTCAATCTGTCCAGTCATTTAAGAAGTGCACAGCTGGGATGACAGTTCACCAGAATGTATAATTCATTTCTCATCAAAGACAGAGTAATGAACTGATTAGCCTGGATATACACTTGTAGAAAAATGGCTCATAAAAATATTCATTTTTTTTTCCCATATCCATGTGGGCTACTGGAATGCCTACTTGTCTTGGCTCCTCTAGTCTAGCCATCTTAAAGTTTCTCAATCCACTCATGCAGGAAGGTATATAAGACACATCTAGGAAATAATGTATAATAAATTCTCAATATTTAAATATAATTATCAAAAAGGAAATAATATATTTAATTGCCAAAGAATTATTAGAAATTAAAAATCTTGCATGTTTCAAAATCAGTGTAGTATTTATTAAAAGTATTTCTACATTTAGGGAATGAACCCTATTAATCTGTTTGGCTTCAAAATTTAGTTTAGTTTGGTATATCATGTTAATGCTTCAAAGGATTTCTATGAAACAACTTTCAAAGAATCAGCTATCTTTATAAAAAAAAAAAAAGTCAATGCCTCCTTTTACAAATTAATCTGATTTGAATAACAAATACCAGTACAACATATATCTTTGATGCCTAAGAGTTACTCAGAGGGGCTGCAGTTTCCCCCACTTTTAGCACCCCCTCCCAGCTCCAGGATTCTCTGGAGCAATAATGATCTTATCTCTTTTCAGAGTAAATACATTGAAGTCATCTAGAAGGAGTTCTCTCAAGTGTCCTCATCAACTCCAAACTCACCTCCCTACAGCCTTCCTTTCCTCCCTTTGTCCTTTCACTAGATTCTCTCCTCTCTAAATGGTAATCTCTGGATCTGTGGACTTAAATCTTCCCCCTTGACATCCTTTCTATGGATCATCCCTACCTGTGGTCTTCTTTACAGACTGGGGCCTGGTGGACCAGAGTCAACGAAAAGAAAGCAAAAGAGAGAGACTAATATTCCTGGGTTATGTGGAAAACCAATAAAGCCCTAGAATAGGGCTAGTACCGCTCACTAAGACACAGGGCATCCTTCTCAAGGAAGTCTTGAAAGCCCGGGCAGGAAAGTGAGCTCGGCAGGACTCCACACTCCAAAGACCTAGCCAGAGAGAGAAAGAAGGACACGGGGGACCCAAGTCTCTAGTGGAACAAGGGTGAATTATTCATGTTTGTGTGAGTTTATATATTGTTATAGAAGGAAGGTTTAGGCAAAAAAATAAAGTTGAGGAAAGAACAAAAACCAGATGTATAACAACCGTTACCAAGGGAATAACAAAGAATAACAATCGTCTCAAGGCCAGAAGACAATCCATATCTTGAGTAAGAGGGTCGTGACTAAACAGTGTTACTGTAGGGTAGAAGGTACTGAAGGAAATCCACGTATGCATTCCATCCCATGACCTCAGTCCTGGGAACAGCGTGCCACTCCACTCGTTCCTGTATACCAGGAACTGATAAGGAACAGAGGGTTCATGAGAAACAGAAAACAACATACAGGAGTCCTAAAGTTAAATGTTCCCTGACACCTACCATTTCTTTCTCCCTCTTTGCTTAGCAATGGTATCTTACACCTATAACTGCTACTTCAACTCTTTGCTTCCCTCTGGCTATAAACACGCTCAGAAAGAAACACAAAATACTGCTTTTCCTTGATCCTGTTCTGTCCTGCACTATCCAATGCTCTTCTTCCAGATTTCTCTATATGCAAAGCTACACCCTTGCTACTCAGAGAGCTTGTTAGGAACACAGAACCTCAGACCTCCTGCTCAGCATGTACACTTCACACATGGTCCCCAAGTGACTAATTAAAATTTGAGAAACACTGGTCTACACGGAGTCTGCTTCTACATGACTTCAACTTAATTCATTCTCCTGAAATCTCAGCCTCTGTTTCCTCACATGAACACGTCCCCCCAAACTGAAATGGCATTAGAAGTTGGAAACCTTCCAGTGGACTCTCTCTGAGGCTGTGGTTCCTTGGTCTCCCCATCACGCCCCCTGCTCTCTCCTTTCCAGTTCTCTTTAGTCCCACGTGACACCATGCTGGAAAGCAGCAACATTTCGTATGACACCAATTTGCACACATTACAGCTGAGCACCTATGCCCATGCTTCCGGGCAGAGGATGACACACTGCTCTGCACGCCCAGGGACCGCAGTTCTGAACGTCTTCCTAATAACAAGTAAACAGGAAGAGGTGAGAACTTTGCTGTTCTTCTCTGACAAGTTTTGGTGCCAGAAGCTCACTTTGAATTCATCGTCCGTGTCAAATACTCTCCCTTTATCTAAAGACCTTCATTATTTATTGCCCCCTTCCCCCACAGACCTGTGCTTCCTTTTCTTCATTTCCTCCTGTACCCTCTGTCTCTTTTATCCATCATTCCCTCTTGCTTCTTATTTCTTGACCTTCCTTAGGTCATAGAGTATCTTGAAACAGAACTAATCATTTGTTTTTGGTCATGTGTCACATGGAATCTTAATTCCCTGAGCAGGGATTGAAACTGCACCACCTGCATTGGACAGTCTTAACCGGACAAAGTCTTAAACATTGGACCACGAAGTAAGTCCAAGAACTAATAATTTAGCTCCTTAAACTGGATTCTCAATGTACCCTGTGGTAGACACCTGATAAGATACATAATTGCCCTCCTTTTCTCATCTTTTTTCTCACTACCCATCTGACAGGTGATTTTCTTTGCCTCTTAGAATGTATCAGCATTCCCATTTTCAATCAACGTTCTGTCAAATGATTTTTCTGTAAAACACAGTTCTTACCTTCTACTTGTCCATTTAATGTCTTTTTTCCTCTTTGACCAGCAGTTCCAGGTAAATAATCCACATACTTCTGTGGAAGGATCTCAGAGATACTCTGCTAGAATGAATGATAACACTGAGTTGCATGAAGAGTTCCTAATCCCTTTTGAAGAAAGACCCTAGTTTTAACCTGGTTAAGACAGGGTTGCCAAGATCCCACAGTTGCTATGTGACAGAACCAGGATGCTGAATTCAAACATGGTGCTGCATCACCAAGCAGTGGCTGCCACATCTAAGAGACCAGGCCCTTCTTATCTCCTTCCATAGCTGCCACCTTCAAACAGGGCACCGTTACTTTATGTTACTTCAAGTATGGCTGCCATAAAGGTACTCTGCACGTGCTACTTAACCTATCCAAAATGGTTTGCACTTACTAAAACATCACTAAAGCTAACTGCTGTTATTTTAGCCCCACATATTTATTACTATTTCCCATGCTTTTGCTTCTCTTGAAATGTTCCTTGCAGATCAACTTGACAATCCAAATGTAGTAATATTTTCAAGCTTCAAGCACTATCTTGTCAACATCAATTTGGTAAAAAAAAAAAAACCAAAATAGAAATGAAAATCAAAACTACAGTGAGATACCACCTCACACCAGGCAGAATGGCCATCATCCAAAAGTCTGCTACCTCTGCTGCTGCTTAGTAGCTTCAGTCATGTTCAACTCTGTGCCACCCTAAGACTGAAGCCTTCCAGGCTTCCCTGTCCATTGGATTCTCCAGGCAAGAATACTGGAGTGGGTTGTCATGGCCTCCTTCTCGACTCAGGGAGGAAATCCAGGTCTCCCACTGAAGGCAGATTCTTCCCTACTCAGCCACAATGAGATACCACCTCACACCAGTCAGAATGGCCATCATCAGAAAGTCTACAAACAATGAATGCCAGAGAGGGTGTGGGGGAAAGGGAACCCTCTTGCACTGCTAGTGGCAAGGTAAATTGATACAACCACTATGGAAGACGGTATGCAGGTTCCTTAAGAAGTTAGGAATAAAACCACCATATGCCCCAGCAATCCCACTCCCAGGAGTACACCCTGTGGAAACCAAAATGGAAAAAGACACATGCACCCTGATGTTCACTGCAGTGCTGTTTATGATAGCTAGAACATGGAAGCAACCTAGATGGCCATTGACAGATGAATGGATGAAGAAGTGGTGGTAAATATATACAAAGGAACATTACTCAGCTGTAAAAAGGAATGCATTTGAGTCAGTTCATCCACCTGGATGAACCTAGAGCCTATTATACATAGTGAAGTAAGTCAGAAAGAGAAATATAAATGTCATATACTAATGCACATGTATGGAATCTAGAAAGATGGTACTGACGAATTTATTTGCAGGGCAGCAATGGAGAAACAGACAGAACCGACTTAGAGACACGGGGGAAGGGGAAGAGGGGAGAGGGTGAGATGGATGGAAAGAGTAACATGAAAACTTACAATTCCATATGTAAAATAGATAGCCAATGGGAATTTGCTCTATCACTCAGGGAACTCAAAGAGGGGCTCTGCAACAATCTAGAAGGGTGGGATGGAGAGGGAGATTGGAGGGGGTTTGGGAGGGAGGGGACCTGGGTGAACCTATGACTGATTCTTGTTGATGGCTTTCAGAAAACAACAAAATTTTGGAAAGCAATTATCCTTCATGTAAGAATAAATGAATTTTTTACAACCCTATTTGAACATTCACATGATTTACTGCTTCTTTCCCTGTAGACAGCACACTAACGACTCTAACTTCTTATCTATGTCTTCTGGAATGGTAGGTAAAGATTAAAGGAATGACCTAGATTAAAAAAAAAAAAAAAAAAAAGGAGTAAAACTATGATTACCTAAGTTGAAGGTTTAAAAGTTTTCAAATACATTTATGATGATCAAGAAGGACTCAATATTCACATCGGGAAAGAAAAAACCAACGAAAAAAATCAAGTAACCACAAGGACTAACTTTTCTATATGGAAGAATTTACATGTTAGTTCCACATGTATAACAAAGAATTGACATGGTAATTTAACATCTATAAACACTGAAATTAATAAAGTTTCTTAAAAATAATGTGTGTGTGTGTGTGGGGGGAGGGGGGTGGGGCGCAGTCCTAAGATGGCAGAGGAATAGGATGGGCAGACCACTTTCTTCCTCACAAATTCATTGAAAGAACATTTGAACGCTGAGCAAATTCCACAAAACAACTCTGAATGCTGGCAGAGGACATCAGGCACCCAGAAAGGCAGCCCACTGTCTTCAAAAGGAGGTAGGACAAAATATAAAAGATAAAAAGAGAGACAAAAGAGGTAGGGCCAGAGATCTATCCCAGGGAGGGAGTCTTAAAAGGGGAGAAGTTTCCAAAGACCAGGAAACACTCTCACTGGTGGGTCTGTGGGGAGTTTTGGAATCTCAGAGGGCAACATAACCCGGAGGAAAAATAAATACATAAATAAATAAAACCCACAGATCACCTGCCTAACCGGAACTCCCAGAGCTTGCATCCGCCAGCAGCAAGTGCGGGCTGAACAGGGAGGCACGGGCTGCATTGCTTAGGGTAAGGACTGGGCCTGAATGCCCTGAGGGGGCAATCTGAGGGAACTAACATGAGATAGCAACCCAAACTGTGGGATAGCCAGAGAGAGAGAGAGAAAAAAAGAGAGAGAGAGAACTATCCTTTGAAAAGCCCTAACCTAAGGCACTGCCAGGCCCACTCAGAAAACAAAGGACTGAGCAAATACCAGAGGAGAGCTAGCCAGCTGCGGATCGGCCCATCTCCCACTGGAGACAGGGAGGCAGGAGGGGGGCACCCAGAGCTGGAAAGAGGCAAACTCGGCCCCAGAGAGGCATCCTCTACCAAGCTGCAAGCAGGCACCCAGTCACTAACCAAAACCCCTTGGGATTCTGGATGGTTGACTTCTGCCGGGAGGGTCACAGCCAGAGATCAGCTCCCCAGAAGAGGCATACGACACGGTGGAAACGGGTGCGCCCACTGCCACCCAGGAAACCGAGCGGCTGGACCGGGGAGGTGATAAGATGCACTCCCCACCTGGGGAGACCGCTCGCCAAGCACCTGGTCGCCTGAGCTGCTCGGACCTGGGAAGGGCACAAAACGCAGGCCCAACCAAGTCTGCCCCTTTGTGGACTACCTGAGAACCTGAACCTGAGCAGCTTAGACCTCGGAAGTGCACACAACCCAGGGCCCGCCTCAGATAGTTCCCCAGCAGAGCAACCTAGAGCCTGAGAAGTGTAGAGTGGGAAAGTACATGTGCCATGAGCAAGGGCAAAGCCAGTGTGGCCGAGACACTGCAAGCACTCCCCACACATGCCAGTGATATTTGTTTGCAGTGTTCCTCTGTCCCCACAGCAGTACTGCACAAGTGAGCCTAAATAAGTAACCACCTTCGCTCCCTTGTGTCAGGACAGAAATTAGACACTGAAGAGAACAGCAAACGGAAGAAGCTAAAATAAACAGAGGGAACCGCTTTGGAAGTGACAGGTGCAACAGATTAAAACCCTGTAGTTAGCAGCGACTACATTGGAAGGGGCCTATAGATCTTGAGAAGTATAAGCCAGATCACATAACTATCTGGAACTGAACTGACCCCACACTGCCCACAACAGCTCCAGAGAAATTCCTAAATATATTTATACTATTATCATTATATAAATATTTAAATTTTATTTTAAAGTCCTCTATTACTCTGTCATGGTCTTTGTAGACCGGGACCTGGGGACTGGAGTCAACAAGAAGAGGGATGCAGGGGACCCAAGTCTCAAGTGAAACAAAGGTGCTTTGTTTGCAAAAAAGCATGTTTATATATCTTCATCCAAGGCAGCTTTAGGCAGTAAAAAAAAAAAAAAAAAAGAGCAAAAACAAAGGCAAGCAAATAACAATCTTCAAAGGGCCAGAAAGAATTGCATGTCCTGAGTGAGAGGGGCATAACTGAGCAGATCACATTTGAGTGAGGTCACTGGAGGGAGTCACTGAAAGGACCAAGCAGGTGCCCTTTCTCAGGATCTCAGTCCCAGGAACTGCGTGCAGCTCTGCTCATTCCTGCAGCACGTGATGAGGAATACAGAATCCTTGAGAAATGGCACACAAAAGAAAAGAATAACATATTGGATCCCTTAAAGTTGAACGTCCCCTGACATTACTCCTTTAATTTTCATTTTTATAACCTACTATTACCTTGCAAAATAAAAAAAAGACCCTATTTTTAAAGCAAGCTTCATATATATATATATTTTATAATTTTTGTGACTTTGTTTTGGTTTTTTAATATTGTATTTTTCAGAGTCTAACCTCTACTCTAGATTTTTAATCTTTGCTTTTTGGTATTTGTTATCAAGTTTGTACCTTTAAGAACCCAATCTTCAGTACCCATTTTTACTTGGGAGTGTGATTCTTGGCTTGATTGCTCTCTCGCCTTTTTGACTCTGCTTTGTCTCCACCAGGTCGACTCTATGTCCTCCCTCCCCCTTCTTTTCTCTACCCAACTCTGTGAATCTCTTTGTGTGTTCCAGGCTGTGGAGAACACTTAGGGACCTGATTAGTGCCTGGATCTGTCTGTCTCATTTTCATTCACCCTTTTATCCTCCTGGTCACCACTGTCTCCTTCATCCCTCTTCTCTTCTCTTTGTAATTCCATGAACCTCTCCAAGGGGTCCAGACTGTGGAGAGCACATAGGGAACTGATTACTGGCCAGCTTGCTCTCTCCCCTTTTGATTCCCCCTCTTCTCCTCCTGGTCACCTCTATCTCCCTTCTCCCTCTTCTATTCTCCATGTAACTCTGTGAACCTCTCTGGGTGTTCCTCACTGTGGAGGAGATTTTCATCATTAACCTAGATGTTTTATCATTGATGCTGTATAGATGGAGAAGTCTTGAGGCTACTGTAAGAATAAGACTGAAAACCAGAGGCAAGAGGCTTAAGTCCAAAACCTGAGAACACCAGAGAACTGCTGACTCCTGGGAACATTAATTGATAAGAGCTCATCCAAAAGCCTCCATACCTGCACTGAAACCAAGCACCACCCAAGAGCCAACAAGTTCCAGAGCAAGACAAGCCATGCAAATTCTCCAGCAATGCAGGAACATAGCCCTGAACTTACATACAGGCTGCCCAAATCACACCAAACCCATAGACATCTCAAAACTCACTACTGGACACTTCATTGCACTCCAGACAGAAGAAATCAGCTCCACCCACCAGAACACAAGCTTCCCTAACCAGGAAACCTTGACAAGCCAAATCGTCCAATCCCACCCACAGCGAGGAACCTCCACAATAAAGAGGAACCACAAACTGCCAGAATACTGAAAGGCCACCCCGAACACAGCAATCAAAACAAGATGAAAAAGCAGAGAAATACTCAGCAGGTAAAGGAACATGATAAATGCCCACCAAACCAAACAAAAGAGGAGGAGATAGGGAGTCTACTTGAAAAAGAATTCAGAATAATGACAGTAAAAATGATCCAAAATCTTGAAAACAAAATGGAATTACAGATAAATAGCCTGGAGACAAGGATTGAGAAAATGCAAGAAATGTTTAACAAGGACCTAGAAGAAATAAAAAAGAGTCAATCAATAATGAATAATGCAATAAATGAGATCAAAAACACTCTGGAGGGAACCAACAGTAGAATAGCAGAGGCAGAAAATAGGATAAGTGATGTAGAAGATAGAATGGTAGAAATAAATGAAGCAGAGAAGAAAAAAGAAAAATGAATTAAAAGAAACGAGGACAACCTCAGAGACCTCTGGGACAATGCTAAACACCCCAACATTCGAATCAGAGGAGCCCCCGAAGAAGAAGACAAAAAGAAAGGCAATGAGAAAATACTTGAGGTGATAATAGTTGAAAACTTCCCTAAAATGGGAAAGGAAATAGTCATCCAAGTCCAAGAAAACCAGAGAGTCCCAAACAGGATAAACTAAGGCAAAACACCCCAAGACACATATTCATCAAATTAACAAAGATCAAACACAAAGAACACATATTAAAAGCAGTAAGAGAAAAACAACAAATAACACACAAGAGGATTCCCATATGGATAACAGCTGATCTTTAGATAGAAACTCTTCAGGCCAGAAGGGAATGGCAGGACATACTTAAAGTGATGAAAGAGAAAAAACTACAACCCAGATTACTGTACCCAGCAAGGAGTTCATTCAAATATGAAGGAGAAATCAAAAGCTTTACAGACAAGCAAAAGCTGAGAGAATTCAGCACCATCAAATCAGCTCTTCAACAAATGCTAAAGGATCTTCTCTAGACAGGAAACACATAAAGGGTATACAAACTCAAACCCAAAACAACAAAGTAAATGGCAACGGGATCATACTTATCAATAATTAACTTAAATGTAAATGGGTTGAATGCCCCAACCAAAAGACAATGACTGGCTGAATGGATACAAAAACTAGATCCCTATATATGTTGTCTACAAAAGACCCACCTCAAAACAGGGGACACATACAGACTGAAAGTGAAGGGCTAGAAAAAGTTATTCAATGCAAATAGAGACCAAAAGAAAGCAGGAGTAGCAATACTCATATCAGATAAAATAGACTTTAAAATAAAGGCTGTGAAAAGAGACAAAGAAGGAAACTACATAATGACCAATGGATCAATCCAAGAAGAAGATATAACAATTATATATGCACCAACACAGGAGCACCACAATATGTAAGGAAAATGCTAACAAGTATGAAAGTGGAAATTAACAATAGCACAATAATAGTGGGAGACTTTAATATCCCACTCACATCTATGGATAGATCAACAAAACAGAAAATTAACAAGGAAACACAAATTTTAAATGATACAATGGACTAGTTAGACCTAAATGATATCTATAGGACATTTCACCCGAAAACAATGAATTTCACCTTTTTCTCAAGTGCACATGGAACCTTCTCCAGGATAGATCACATCCTGGGTCATAAATCTAGCCTTGGTAAATTCAAAAAAATTGAAATCACTCCAAGCATCTTTTCTGACCACAATGCACTAAGATTAGATGTCAATTACAGGAGAAAAACTATTAAAAATTCCAACATATGGAGGCTGAACAACACACTGCTGAATAACCAACAAATCACAGAAGAAATCAAAAAAGAAATCAAAATATGCATAGAAATGAAGGAAAATGAAAAAAACAACTCAGAACCTATGGGACACTGTAAAAGCAGTGCTAAGGAGAAGGCTCATAGCAATACAGGCTTACCTCAAGAAACAAGAAAAAAGTCAAATAAATATCCTAACTCTATACCTAAAGTAACTAGAAAAGGAAATGAAGAACCCCAGGGTTCGTAGAAGGAAAGAAATCTTAAAAATTAGGGCAGAAAGAAATGCAAAAGAAACAAAAGAGACCATAGCAAAAATAAACAAAGCTAAAAGCTGTTTCTTTGAGAAGATAAATAAAATTGACAAACCATTAGCCAGACTCATCAAGAAACAAAGGGAGAAAAATCAAATCAACAAAATTAGAAATGAAAATGGAGAAATCACAACAGACAACACAGAAATACAAAGGATCATAAGAGACTACTATCAGCAACTATATGCCCAAAAAATGGACAACTTGGAAGAAATGGACAAATTCTTAGAAAAGTATAACTTTCCAAAACTGAACCAGGAAGAAACAGAAAATCTTAACAGACCCATCACAGGCACGCAAATCGAAACTG